>NC_080379.1:91485656-91630171 GCF_014773155.1 Arachis stenosperma | reverse complement strand
TGCCTTTGAAAATGCAAAAATTTATAAGGAAAAGGCAAAGAAGTGGCATGACAAGAAGTTGTCATCCAGAGTCTTTGAGTCAGGACAAAAAGTTCTACTCTTCAACTCTAGGCTCAGACTATTCCCAGAAACATAAATCCCGGTGGAGGGGTCCATATGTGATTACAGGAGTCTCACCATATGGATATGTTGAGCTTCAGGATATTGATTCTGACAAAAAGTTCATTGTTAATGGACAGAGAATCAAACATTATCTTAAAAGCAATTTTGAGCAGGAATGCTCAAAATTGAGGCTTGAATGAGTCTCAGTAAAGATCCAGCTAAAGACAATAAAGAAGCGCTTGCTGGGAGGCAACCCAGTCATTAGCAGGTTATCTATTTTGTTTAAGTTTGATGCATATTCTTCAAGGTTGATCATCAAAATTGAAGGAATTCACAGAGTTACAGAAGGATTCAATGAAAAAAGCAGAGAAAATGAGCTTGCTGGCAAGAAAATGCCAGTAAAGGGCACTCTGGGCGTTAAACGCCAGAATGGATACCATTCTGGGCGTTTAACGCCAGTAAAGGCACCATTTTGGGCGTTAAACGCCAGAATGGGCAGCATTCTGGGAGTTTAACGCCAGAATTGCAGCATCCTGGGCGTTCAGCAAAACGCCCAGTGATAAAGGGGTTTCTGGCGTTTAACGCCAGCCAGGATGCCTGGCTGGGCGTTAAACGCCCATAATGGCCACCAATTGGGTGTTAAACTCCAGAATGGATACCATTCTGGGCGTTTAACGCCAGAAAGGCAGGGGAAGGAGATTTTGTTTTCCACTTCAAATTTTTTCAAACTTTCTTATTTTGATCCATAATTTTCTGCATAAACACATTACAAACTTTCATCATTCACCTTCAAATTTCAAAAATTAAACAATTTTCTAAATGATTTTCAAATCTCTTTCAAATCCTTTCCAAATCTTCTTCAAAAACTCAAATATCTTCTCAAATTCTTTCTATATCTTCTCAAATCTCCTTCAAAATTTTCGAAATCTCTCCCCCTCCCTTATAAATACACGTTCGGCCATCCCCCTCTCCTCACCATTCGAATTTGCTCTCCTCCTCTCTCTCCTCTTTCCTTTCTTTTGCTTGAGGGCAAGCAAACCTCTAAGTTTGGTGTGCTTTTCCGTGATCACTAAGCCAAGATTTATCAAGATCATGGCTTCTAAGGAAAAATAAACCAATTCAAAAGGCAAGAAAGAGAATAATCCAAAGAATCTTTGGAATCAAGAGAAGTTCTTAACCAAAGAACATGCAGACCATTACCACAAAATAATGGGTCTGAGGTCAGTGATCCAGGAAGTCAGATTCGATCTAAAAGAAGATGAATATCTGGAGATCCAAGAGCAAATTCGAAACAAGGGATGGGAAGTTCTAACCAACCTGAGACAAAGGTTGGAAGAAACATGGTTCAGGAATTCTACTCAAATCTGTGGCTGACAAATAAGCAGAGAATGACTGGAACTGCTTTTCATACCTACAGAACCATGGTCAGAGGGAGAATTATTTACTTCCATCTAGACAAAATAAGAGAGGTATTCAAATTGCCTCAACTACAAGATGATCCTGAATCCTTTAATAGGAGAATGGTGAGAGTAGATAAGGGGTTGGATCAAGTTCTAGAGGACATATGCTTCCCTGGAACTAAGTGGACAACCAATTCAAAAGGTGTCCCAAACCAACTCAAAAGGGGAGATCTCAAACCAATTGCAAGGGGTTGGCTAGACTTCATTGGGCGTTCTATATTGCCCACTAGCAACCATTCTAAGGTCACGATCAAGAGAGCAGTGATGATTCATTGCATTATGCTGGGAAAAGAAGTGGAGATTCATCATCTGATTGCTTGTGAGATTTACACAATTGCAAACAAGAAGGGAGTAGATGAATTCATCCCAATTGAACATCCAATCACCAAGAAGTCAATGGAAGGACAAATGCAAGATAACTCTATCAAAAGGAGGGCGCAAGAATTCCTCCCTGAACTTCCTGAAATTGACTACTGGGCCAGCCTAGAAGCATCTGTTGCCAAGCTGCAAGAAACTATGGAACAAATTAAGGAAGAACAGTAGAATCAAAACTGCATGCTCTACAAATTGCTGAAGGAACAAGAGAAGCAGGAGCGTGAGCTACAGGAGCTGAAGCGCCAGAAGCTCTCCCTTGAAGGGTCAAATACCCCACAAGTTGAGGGAGCATCCATGATGAGCGGATAATTTGTACGCTTTTTGGCATTGTTTTTAGTATGTTTTTAGTATGATCTAGTTAGTTTTTAGTATATTTTTATTAGTTTTTAGCTAAAATTCACTTTTCTGGACTTTACTATGAGTTTGTGTGTTTTTCTGTGATTTCAGGTATTTTCTGGCTGAAATTGAGGGACCTGAGCAAAAATCTGACTTAGAGACTGAAAAGGACTGCAGATGCTGTTGGATTCTGACCTCCCTGCACTCGAAGTGAATTTTATGGAGCTACAGAAACCCAAATGGCGCGCTCTCAACGGCATTGGAAAGTAGACATCCTGGGATTTCCAGCAATATATGATAGTCCATACTTTGCCCAAGATTTGATGGCCCAAACCGGCGTTCAAAATCACCTTCAGATTTCCCACCGTTAAACGCCGGAACTGACACCAAAATGGGAGTTAAACGCCCAAACTGGCACAAAAGCTAGCGTTTAACTCCAAGAAGAGTCTCTACACGAAAAATGCTTCATTGCTCAGCCCAAGCACACACCAAGTGGGCCCGGAAGTGGATTTTTATGTCATTTACTCATCTTTGTAATCCTTAGGCTACTAGTTCCCTATAAGTAGGACCTTTTACTATTGTATTTGACATCTTGAGATCTTCGAATCTTTTGATCACTGGGGGCTGGCCTCACGGCCATGCCTAGACCTTGTTCTTATGTATTTTCAACGGTGGAGTTTCTACACACCATAGATTAAGGTGTGGAGCTCTGCTGTACCTCGAGTATTAATGCAATTACTATTGTTCTTCTATTCAATTCCGCTTGTTCTTGTTCCAAGATATCACTTGTTCTTCAACTTGATGAATGTGATGATCCGTGACACTCATCATCATTCTCACCTATGAACGTGTGACTGACAACCACCTCCGTTCTACCTTAGATTGGGTGAATATCTCTTGGATTCCTGATACATGATGCATGGCTGAAAAAGGACTGCTGATGCTGTTGGATCCTGACCTCCCTGCACTCGAAATGGATTTTCTGGAGTTACAGGAGCCCAATTGGCGCGCTCTCAATGGCGTTGGAAAGTACACATCCAGGGCTTTCCAGCAATATATAATAGTCCATACTTTGCGCGAAGATAGACGACGTAACTTGGCGTTGAACGCCAAGTACATGCTGCTGTCTGGAGTTAAACGCCAGAAAAACGTCATGATCCGGAGTTGAACGCCCAAAACACGTCATAACTTGGAGTTCAACTCCAAGTAAAGCCTCTACTCGTGGATAGCTTTAGTCTCAGCCCCAGCACACACCAAGTGGGCCCCAAGTGGATTTCTGCACCAATTATCTTAGTTTACTCATATTCTGTAAACCTAGGTTACTAGTTTACTATTTAACAAACTTTTAGTGAATATTCTGTACCTCATGACATTTTCAGATCTGAATTACATACTTTTTGACGGCATGAGTCTCTAAACTCCATTGTTGGGGGTGAGGAGCTCTGCGGCGTCTCGATGAATTAATACAATTCCCTTATTTTCCATTCAAAACACGCTTGTTTTATCTAAGATGTTCATTCACGCTTAATTATGGAGAAGGTGATGATCCGTGACACTCATCACCTTCCCCAACCATGAACGTGTGCCTGACAATCACCTCCGTTCTACATTAGACTGAATGAGTATCTCTTAGATTCATTACGCAGAATCTTCGTGGTATAAGCCGGATTGATGGCGGCATTCATGAGAATCCGGAAGGTTAAACCTTGTCTGTGGCATTCCGAGTAGGATTCTGGGATTGAATGACTGTGACGAGCTTCAAAACTCCTGAAGGCTGGGCGTTAGTGACAGACGCAAAAGAATCAATGGATTCTATTCCAACCCAATTGAGAACCGACAGATGATTAGCCGTGCTGTGACAGAGCATAGGAACGTTTTCACTGAGAGGATGGGGAGGTAGCCATTGACAACGGTGACACCCTACATAGAGCTTTCCATGGAAGGGACTTTTCGTGTGTTGAAGGATTTTAAGGAAGAGTTGAAGTTCGAAGGACAAAGCATCTCCAAAACTCCAACATATTTCTCATTACTGCACAACAAGTAACGCTGTTATTCTCTTATTTTTCTAATCAAATCTAGTAATTCACTTATAATCCTATTGGCCTCCTGACTAAGATTAATAAAATAAATATAGCTTGCTTCAAACCAATAATCTCCGTGGGACGACCTTACTCACGTAAGGTATTACTTGGACGACCCAGTGCACTTGCTGGTTAGTTGTGCGGATTACAAATTCGTGCACCAAGTTTTTGGCGCCGTTGCCGGGGATTATTCGAGTTTGAACAACTAAAAGTTTATTTTATTCTTAGATTAGGAATAATTTATTTTTATTTTATTGTTATAGAGTCATTAAATCTTGATAGGATAGTTTCTTTTCAAAAATTCTTTTCAAAATTTATTATTTTTCTTTTAATTAATTGCTAATTTTCGTGAGTTTAGTGTCTTATTCTAAGTTTGGTGTCAATTGCATATCTCATATTTTCTTTAAAATTTTCGACTTGTGTTCTTTGTTCTTCATTGAACTTCAAGTTGTTTCTTGCTTATTTTTCTTGTTTGATCTTGAGTTTTTCTTGCTTTGTGTCTTTTCTTGTTTCACTTGTGTTCTTTTTAAAGCATTAATTAGAATATTTAGAACAAGTGTTACATTTATTCCCAATTGGCTAGAGTATTGGTTTATATTCTTGATAATTGGGTATACGCTTTGGAACCTTTTTCAAAAATAATTTTTCTTGATTTAATCTTGTGCCAAACTTTAAGTTTGGTGTTTTCTTGTTAATCTTTCATAATTTTCGAAAATTTTATTAAAATTTTCTAAAAATTTTAAGTTTGGTGTTCTTCCTTTTGTTCTTGGTGTTCTTGTGAATCTTCAAGGTGTTTGAGTTTTTCTTGTGTCTTGATCTTAAAATTTTTAAGTTTGGTGTTCCTTGGTGTTTTCCCTCCAAAAATTTTCGAAAATAAGGAGCATTAGATCTAAAAAAATTTTAAGTCTTGTGTCTTTTGTGAGTTTTTCTCTTTCATCATAAAATTCAAAATTCAAAAAATTTTTATTTTCTAACTAATTTTGAACTATTTTTTTTCGAAAATTTTATATAAAAATTCAATTTTCAATTTCAAAATATTTCCACTTTCTTTTATTTATTTCGTTTTTATTTTATTTATTTTATAAAATTAATTTTTATAAAATAAATAATATCAACATATACCATCTCTTTTATTCCAACATGGAACTAAGTGGGAATGAACAGTCCAAGAGGACTCTGGGGTCATATGCTAACCCCACTACTGCTTCATATGGGAGTAGTATCTGTATACCCTCCATTGGAGTTAGTAGCTTTGAGTTGAATCCTCAGCTCATTATCATGGTGCAGCAAAACTGTCAGTATTCTGGTCTTCCACATGAAGAACTACAGAGTTTCTGGCACAATTCTTGCAAATTGCTGACACAGTACATGATAAGGAAGTGGATCAGGATGTCTACAGATTATTACTGTTTCCATTTGCTGTAAGAGATCAAGCTAAGAGGTGGTTAAATAACCAGCCTAAGAACAGCATAAAAACATGGAAGCAGCTGTCAGAAAAATTCCTGAATCACTATTTCCCTCCAAAACGGATGACACAGCTAAGGCTAAGCATCCAAGGCTTCAAACAAGGGGATAATGAATCTTTATAATGCCTGGGAGAGATACAGAGAGATGCTAAGAAAATGCCCCTCTGAAATGTTTTCAGAATGGGTGCAATTAGATATCTTCTACTATGGGCTTACAGAAAAAGCTCAGATTTCTCTAGACCACTCAGCTGGTGGATCTATACATATGAGAAAAACAATTGAAGAGGCTCAAGAGCTTATTGATACAGTTGCCAGAAATCAACATCTGTACCTAAGTAGTGATCTTCCATGAAAGAAGAAGCTAAAACAATAACTGCAGAACTCAGTCCAATAGATCAGGCTAATGAATTCAATCAGCAATTAGATTCTAACTCAGCAGCTAGCCGAATTCAAGGAAATATTACAGGAAACAAGAATGGCTAACAGGAATATGAAGTACAATTAAAGCAGACAGAAAAGCACTGTCAAAACAAATAGCAGAAGAATGCCAAGCAGTTCAATAAGAAGTGGGAAAACATTAAATACCTCACTTCAAAGCAGCAGGAAACCAAGAAATGAACAAGTGGATACTCAAAATCCCTCTGAGGACAGTCAGAGCCCAGAGAGGAATAAAGCTGGCGCTGAACGCCCAGACCATGCTCATTCCTGGCGTTCAACGCCAGAAACAAGCATGAATCCGGCGTTGAACGCCCAAAGGGAGCATGGTTCTGGCGTTCAAACGCCAGTAACAAACAAGGAAGTGGCGTCTAACGCCACTCCAACTCCCACCACTGGCATTCAATGCCAGTGGGAAATTAGTCCATACAAGTGCTGATAACAACCCTTCTAAAAAGGCTTCCCAACCCACTTCTGTAGGCAATAAAACCTGCAGCAACTAAGGTTGAGGAATACAAAGCCAAAATGCCTTATCCTCAAAAACTCCGCCAAGCGGAACAGGATAAGCAATTTGCCCGCTTTGCAGACTATCTAGGACTCTTGAAATAAAGATTCCGTTTGCAGAAGCACTTGAGCAAATACCCTCTTATGCTAAGTTCATGAAAGAGATCTTAAGTCATAAGAAGGATTGGAGGGAAACTGAAAAAGTTTACCTCACTGAAGAATGCAGTGCAGTTATTCTGAAAAGCTTACCTGAGAAGCTTAAGATCCTGGGAGCTTTATGATACCATGCACATTAGAGGGTACTTGTACCAAGCAAGCTTTATGTGATCTTGGGGCAAGTATCAACCTAATACCTGCATCTACTATCAGAAAGCTTGGCTTAACTGAAGAAATCAAACCAACCAGGATATGTCTTCAACTTGCTGTGGCTCCATTAAATACCCATCAGGCGTGATTGAAGACATGATTGTCAAGGTTGGGCCATTCGCCTTTCCTACTGACTTTGTGGTGCTGGAAATGGAGGAGCACAAGAGTGCAACTCTCATTCTAGGAAGACCTTTCCTAGCAACTGGCCGAACCCTCATTGATGTCCAAAAAGGGGAAGTAACCTTGAGAGTCAATGAGGAGGAGTTCAAGTTGAATGTTGTCAAAGCCATGCAACATCCAGACACCCCAAATGATTGCATGAGTGTTGATATTATTGACTCTCTGGTAAGAGAGGTCAATATGGCTGAGAGTCTCGAATCAGAGCTAGAGGACATATTTAAAGATGTTCAGCCTGACCTGGAGGAATCAGAGAGAATAGTAGAACCTCTGAAAATCCCTCAGGAAGAGAAGAAACCTCCTAAACCCGAGCTCAAACCATTACCACCATCCCTGAAATATGCATTTCTGGGAGAAGGTGATACCTTTCCTGTAATCATAAGCTCTACCTTAGAGCCACAGGAAGAGGAAGCACTAATTCAAGTGCTAAGGACACACAGACAGCTCTTGGGTGGTCCATCAGTGATCTTAAGGGCATTAGCCCAGCTAGATGCATGCACAAGATCTTACTGGAGGGTGACGCCAAACCAGTGGTTCAACCACAAAGGCGGCTGAACCCAGCCATGAAGGAAGTGGTGCAGAAAGAGGTCACTAAATTACTAGAGGCTGGGATTATTTATCCTATTTCTGACAGCCCCTGGGTGAGCCCAGTCCAAGTCGTCCCTAAGAAAGGTGGGATGACAGTGGTTCATAATGAAAAAAATGAACTGGTTCCTACAAGAACAGTTAATGGGTGGCGCATGTGTATTGATTACAGAAGGCTCAATACAGCCACCAGAAAGGATCATTTTCCTTTACCATTCATAGACCATGCTAGAAAGACTAGCAGGTCATGAATACTACTGCTTCCTGGATGGATATTCAGGTTATAATCAAATTGCAGTAGATCCCCAGGATCAGGAGAAAACGGCATTCACATGCCCGTCTGGAGTATTTGCATACAGAAGGATGCCATTTGGGCTATGCAATGCACCTGCAACCTTTCAGAGGTGCATGCTCTCAATTTTCTCTGATATGGTGGAAAATTTTCTGGAAGTCTTCATGGATGACTTTTCAGTGTTTGGAGACTCATTCAGCTCCTGCCTTAACCATTTAGCACTTGTTCTAAAGAGATGCCAAGAGACTAACCTGGTTTTAAACTGGGAGAAGTGTCACTTTATGGTGACTGAAGGAATTGTCCTTGGGCACAAAATCTCGAACAAGGGGATAGAGGTGGATCAAGCTAAAGTAGAGGTAATTGAAAAATTACCACCACCTGCCAATGTTAAGGCAATCAGAAGCTTTCTGGGGCATGCAGGATTCTACAGGAGGTTTATAAAGGATTTTTCAAAAATTGTCAAACCTCTGAGCAACCTGCTAGCTGCTGACACGCCATTTATCTTTGATAAAGAGTGTCTGCAAGCATTTGAGACTCTGAAAGCTAAATTGGTTACAGCACCAATCATCTCTGCACCAGACTGGACATTACCATTTGAATTAATGTGTGATGCCAGTGACCATGCTATTGGTGCAGTGTTGGGACAAAGGCATGACAAGCTTCTGCACGTCATTTACTATGCCAGCCGTGTTTTAAATAACGCACAGAAGAATTACACAACCACAGAAAAAGAGCTACTTGCAGTGGTTTACGCCATTGACAAATTCAGATCCTATTTAGTAGGATCAAAGGTGATTGTGTACACTGATCATGCTGCTCTTAAATATCTGCTCACAAAGCAGGATTCAAAACCCAGACTTATAAGATGGGTGTTGCTTCTGCAAGAGTTTGATATAGAAATAAGAGACAGAAAAGGGACGGAGAATCAGGTAGCAGACCACCTGTCCCGAATAGAACCAGTAGAACGGGCGTCCCTCCCTCTCACTGAGATCTCTGAAACCTTTCCGGATGAGCAACTCTTTGCCATCCAGGAAGTGCCATGGTTTGCAGACATTGCAAACTACAAGGCAGTGAGATTTATACCCAAAGAGTACAGTAGACAGCAAATAAAGAAGCTGATCACGGATGCAAAGTATTATCTTTGGGATGAGCCGTATCTCTTTAAGAGATGTGCAGACGAAGTAATCCGTAGATGTGTGCCTAAGGAAGAAGCACAGAAGATCCTATGGCACTGCCATGGATCACAGTATGGAGGACATTTTGGAAGTGAGCGAACAGCCACAAGAGTCCTCCAAAGTGGCTTCTACTGGCCTACTCTCTATAAAGACTCCCGAGTGTATGTACTTAATTGTGACAGTTGCCAAAGATCTGGCAACCTACCTCACAGTTACGCCATGCCTCAGCAAGGGATCTTGGAGATTGAGTTGTTTGATGTATGGGGCATTGACTTCATGGGACCCTTCCCACCGTCATACTCAAACACTTATATTCTGGTGGCAGTGGATTATGTATCCAAATGGGTGGAGGCTATTGCAACACCCACAAATGACACTAAAACAGTGTTAAAATTCCTCCAGAAACACATCTTCAGTAGATTTGGTATCCCTAGAGTGTTAATTAGTGATGGGGGCACTCATTTCTGCAATAAATAGCTTTATGCTGCTCTGATTCGTTATGGAGTTAGCCACAGAGTAGCTACTCCATATCATCCACAAACTAATGGGCAAGCTGAAGTCTCAAATAGAGAACTCAAAAGAATCCTGGAACGGACTGTAATTAACCGTAGAAGGGATTGGGCAAGAAGCTTGGATGATGCTCTGTGGGCATATAGAACAGCATTCAAGACCCCTATAGGGACCTCTCCATACCAGCTAGTGTATGGAAAGTCATGTCACTTGCTAGTGGAACTGGAACACAAGGCCTATTGGGCAACCAGATTCCTAAACCTTGATACCAAGTTAGCCGGAGAAAAACGATTGCTCCAGTTAAATGAGCTAGAGGAATTTAGACTCAATGCTTTCAAAAATGCAAAGATTTACAAAGAGAAAGCGAAAAGATGGCATGATAAGAAATTGTCATCCAGAGTCTTTGAGCTGGGGCAGAAAGTTCTGCTATTTAATTCTAGGCTCAAATTATTCCCCGGGAAATTAAAATCCCGGTGGAGAGGTCCGTATGTCATTACAAACGTATCACCATATGGATACATAGAGCTTCAGGATAATGACTCTAACAAAAAGTTCATTGTTAATGGACAAAGAGTCAAACATTATCTTGAAGGCAATTTTGAGCAAGAATGCTCAAAGCTGAGACTTGATTAGAACTCAGTAATAGTCCAGCTAATGACATTAAAGAAGCGCTTGCTGGGAGGCAACCCAGCCAATCACAAAATTTAATTTTATTCGTATTGATTAATTAATTGATTTTTTTTTTACAGGTATATGTCAATGTATCTTCAAGGTAAAATAGCAATTGGTTGGATTCACAGAGTTATAAGGGAAATTGGAAGCTCACTGGCGTGAAAAAGCCAGTAAGAAACATTTTGGGCGTTGGACACCCAAAAGAAGCACCCACTGGGCGTTCAACGCCAGTAAGGGTAGCTTTCTGGGCGTTAAACGCCAGAAAGAAGCACCTTCTGGGCATTTAACGCCAGATTGACAGCATCCTGGGCGTTTAGAAAAACGCCCAGTAACAAAGGACTTCCCGGCGTTCAACGCCAGAAAGATGCATCAGCTGGGCGTTGAACGCCCAGGAGAAGCAACATTTGGGCGTTAAACGCCCAAACCATGCAGCAGTTGGGCGTTTAACGCCAGGATGGTGGGGAGGAGGTAAAAATTCGTTTTTCTTTACAAATTTTCTAATTTTTTACGTTTCAATTCATGATTTCCTGCATAAACATATTTCAAATTATCATCCCTCAAATCAAATTAGTGTTCTAAAAATCCTAATTTCTAAAATCCCTTTTTCAAAAATATCAAATGTATCTTAATCCATAAAGACAAATTATTTTCAATCCAATCAAACTCTTTAAAATTTGTTTTCAAAACTCAATTATCTCTTTAAAAATCTTTTTCAAAATTAAAAATTCAAATCTATCTTTTTAAATATTATTCATATCTTTCTCTTTTAAACTATATCTTTTTCTTATCATATCTATCTTTTATAAATCATATCTTCTATCTTATCCTTTTCTTATTTTCGAAATTTTCCAACCCCCCTCCCCATATATTGTGTTCGGCGTCCCACTCATCATCACCTTGCAACACTTGCTCTCCTCCTATTCCTCTTCTTTCTCTCTTTTGCTTGAGGACAAGCAACACTCTAAGTTTGGTGTGGGTATCCGTGATCACAAAAACATACTCATCAAAGATCATGGCTCCTAAAGGAAAACAACCAACTTCAAGAGGCAAGAAAGAGAGTGCTCCAAAGCCACTCTGGAATCAAGGAAAGTTCTTAACTAAAGAACATTCAGACCATTACTACAAAATAATGAGTCACAGATCAGTGATCCCGGAAGTCAAATTTGATCTGAAAGAAGATGAATATCAAGAGATTCAAGAGCAAATTCGAATCAGGAATTGGGAAATTCTGACCAATCCTGAAATGAAAGTGGGAAGAAACATGGTTCAGGAGTTCTATGCTAATCTATGGCAGACAGACAGGCAGAGAATAATTGGAGCTGCTCTCTATGACCATCGGACCTTAGTCAGAGGAAAGATTGTTCATACTCATCTTGACAAGATCAGGGAGATATTTAAGATTCCTCAACTGAAAGATGACCCAGACTCCTTTAACAGGAGAATGATGAGGGTAAACAAAGGTCTAGACAAGATTCTAGAGGACATATGCATCCCTGAAGCCAGGTGGACTACCAGCACCACTGGCACTCCAATTCAACTCAAAAGAGAAGATCTAAAACCAGTAGCCAGAGGCTGGCTGGATTTCATTGGGTGTTCCATATTGCCCACCAGCAACCGTTCTGAAGTAACCATCAAAAGAGCTGTCATGATTCACTGCATCATGTTGGGAAAAGAGGTAGAAGTCCACCAACTGATCTCATGTGAGCTATACAAAATAGCAAACAGGAATTCCAAGGACGCTAAATTGGCCTATCCAAGCTTAATTTCTATGCTCTGCAAAGATGCCGGAGTGAAGATGGGAATAACAGAGTATATTCCAGTTGAGAGGCCAATCACTGGAATATCAATGGTCAGACAACAGCAACAAGATGATTCTGCCAAGAGGATAGCACAGGAAGCCCTCCCAGAACTGCCTCAATTCGAATATTGGGAACATCTTGAGGCTTCTATTTCCAAATTGCAAGAAGCTATGGACCAAATAAAGGAAGAACAGAACAACCAAAGTAGCATGCTTTGCAAACTGCTTAAGGAACAGGAAGAGCAGGGGCGTGATCTAAGGGAGCTAAAGCGCCAAAAATTAATCCTTGAAAAGCACTCCACAGATTAGAGGAACATCTACTCCTCAAAATAACAGGTTGCTGAGTTCCAATTTTTCTGCTTTAACTTAGTGATAGTATTATTATAGAAATTTACCTTAGGAGATATTTAGTAGTAATTAGTATGTCTATTTTGATTTCATTTCCAATTAAGCTATAATTTATTTTTCTCATCATCATCAGGCATGAATAAAAGTAGTAGAATTTTTTTTAGAATAAAGAAGTAATCTATATTTTTCGAGTTCTTAATAATAAAAATTATAATTAATTATGTGTGGTGGCAATACTTTTTGTTCTCTGAATGAATGCTTGAACAGTGCATAACTTGTACTTTGAATTTGATGAATATTGGCTCCTGAAGGAATGAGGAACACGAAAAATATTATTGATGATCTGAAAAATCATGAAATTGATTCTTGAAGCAAGAAAAAGCAGTCTCAAAAAAAAAGAAAAAAAAAGAAAGAAGGAGCAATAGAAAAAGCCACGAGCCCTTAAAACCAAAAGGCAAGGGTAAAAAGGATCCAAGGCTTTGAGCATCAATGGATAGGAGGGCCCAAGGAAATAAAATCCTGGCCTAAGCGGCTAAACCAAGCTGTCCCTAACCATGTGCTTGTGGCATGTAGGTCCAAGTTACAAACTTGAGACTGAGTGGTTAAAGTCGTGATCCAAGGCAAACAGAGTGTGCTTAAGAGCTCTGGACACCTCTGACTGGGGACTTTAGCAAAGCTAAGTCACAATCTGAACAAGGTTCACCTAGTCATGTGTCTGTGGCATTTATGTATCTGGTGGTAATACTGGAAAACAAAGTGTTTAGGGCCACGGCCAAGACTCATAAAATAACTGTGTTCAAGAATCAACATACTACACTAGGAGAGTCAATAATACTATCTGAATTCTAAGTTCCTATGGATGCCAATCATTCTGAAATTCAAGGGATAAAGGGAGATGCCAAAACTGTTCAGAAACAAAAGCTACAAGCCCCGCTCATCTAAAAAGAATCTGAGCTTCATTTAAAACTCTAAAATATTATTACTTCTTAATTTCTGTTAAAACCTATTTTATTTATCTAGTTGCTTGAGGACAAGCAACAGTTTAAGTTTGGTGTTGTGATGAGCGGATATTTTATACGCTTTTGGGGGGTAATTTCATGTAGATTTTAGCATGTTTTAATTAGTTTTTAATAGAATTTTATTAGTTTTTAAGCAAAAATCATATTTCTGGACTTTACTATGAGTGTGTGTATTTTTCTGTGATTTCAGGTATTTTCTGGCTGAAATTGATGAAGCTGAGCAAAAATCTGACCTAGGCTGAAAAAGGACTGCTGATGCTGTTGGATCCTGACCTCCCTGCACTCGAAATGGATTTTCTGGAGCTACAGGAGTCCAATTGGCGCGCTCTCAACGGCGTTGGAAAGTAGACATCCAGGGATTTCCAGCAATATATAATAGTCCATACTTTGCGCGAAGATAGACGACGTAACTTGGCGTTGAACGCCAAGTACATGCTGCTGTCTGGAGATAAACGCCAGAAAAACGTCTTGATCCGGAGTTGAACGCCCAAAACACGTCATAACTTGGAGTTCAACTCCAAGTAAAGCCTCTACTCGTGGATAGCTTTAGTCTCAGCCCCAGCACACACCAAGTGGGCCCCAGAAGTGGATTTCTGCACCAATTATCTTAGTTTACTCATATTCTGTAAACCTAGGTTACTAGTTTACTATTTAAACAACTTTTAGTGAATTATTCTGTACCTCATGACATTTTCAGATCTGAATTACATACTTTTTGACGGCATGAGTCTCTAAACTCCATTGTTGGGGGTGAGGAGCTCTGCGGCGTCTCGATGAATTAATACAATTCCCTTATTTTCCATTCAAACACGCTTGTTCTTATCTAAGATGTTCATTCGCGCTTAATTATGGAGAAGGTGATGATCCGTGACACTCATCACCTTCCCTAACCATGAACGTGTGCCTGACAATCACCTCCGTTCTACATTAGACTGAATGAGTATCTCTTAGATTCATTACGCAGAATCTTCGTGGTATAAGCCGGATTGATGGCGGCATTCATGAGAATCCGGAAGGTCTAAACCTTGTCTGTGGCATTCCGAGTAGGATTCTGGGATTGAATGACTGTGACGAGCTTCAAACTCCTGAAGGCTGGGCGTTAGTGACAGACGCAAAAGAATCAATTGATTCTATTCCAACCCGATTGAGAACCGACAGATGATTAGCCGTGCTGTGACAGAGCATAGGAACGTTTTCACTGAGAGGATGGGAGGTAGCCATTGACAACGGTGACACCCTACATAGAGCTTGCCATGGAAGGGACTTTTCGTGTGTTGAAGGATTTTAAGGAAGAGTTGAAGTTCGAAGGACAAAGCATCTCCAAAACTCCAACATATTTCTCATTACTGCACAACAAGTAACGCTGTTATTCTCTTTTATTTTTCTAATCAAATCTAGTAATTTCACTTATAATCCTATTGGCCTCCTGACTAAGATTAATAAAATAAATATAGCTTGCTTCAAACCAATAATCTCCGTGGGATCGACCCTTACTCACGTAAGGTATTACTTGGACGACCCAGTGCACTTGCTGGTTAGTTGTGCGGATTACAAATTCGTGCACCATTTACTCATCTTTGTAATCCTTAGGCTACTAGTTCCCTATAAGTAGGACCTTTTACTATTGTATTTGACATCTTGAGATCTTCGAATCTTTTGATCACTGGGGGCTGGCCTCACGGCCATGCCTAGACCTTGTTCTTATGTATTTTCAACGGTGGAGTTTCTACACACCATAGATTAAGGTGTGGAGCTCTGCTGTACCTCGAGTATTAATGCAATTACTATTGTTCTTCTATTCAATTCCGCTTGTTCTTGTTCCAAGATATCACTTGTTCTTCAACTTGATGAATGTGATGATCCGTGACACTCATCATCATTCTCACCTATGAACGTGTGACTGACAACCACCTCCGTTCTACCTTAGATTGGGTGAATATCTCTTGGATTCCTGATACACGATGCATGGTTGATCGCCTGACAACCGAGTGCTCGCCTGACAAACGAGCCAGCCATTCCGTGAGATCAGAGTCTTCGTGGTATAGGCAAGAACTGATGGCGGCATTCAAGAGAATCCGGAAGGTCTAACCTTGTCTGTGGTATTCTGAGTAGGATTCAATGATTGAATGACTGTGACGTGCTTCAAACTCCTGAGGGCGGGGCGTTAGTGACAGACGCAAAAGAATCACTGGATTCTATTCCGGCCTGATCGAGAACCGACAGATGGATAGCCGTGCCATGACAGGGTGCGTTGAACATTTCCACTGAGAGGATGGGAGGTAGCCACTGACAACGGTGAAACCCTTGCATAAGCTTACCATGGAAAGGAGTAGGAATGATTGGATGAAGACAGTAGGAAAGCAGAGAGACGGAAGGGACAAGCATCTTCATACGCTTATCTGAAGCTCTCACCAATGATATACATAAGTATCTCTATCTTTATCTTTATGTTTTATTCATATATCATCTATATCCATTTGAGTCTGTCTGACTAAGATTTACAAGGTGACCATAGCTTGCTTCATACCAACAATCTCCGTGGGATCGACCCTTACTCGCGTAAGGTTTATTACTTGGACGACCCAGTGCACTTGCTAGTTAGTTGTGCAAAGTTGTGTTTATGCCATGGTATTGAGCACCAAGTTTTTGGGGCCATTACTAGGGATTAATTGAGTTGTGAAAAGTAGTGATCACAATTTCGCACACCAATCCACTTCTCAAAATCAAGGTTGTTGAGTCCTAACCCTGTGATAACCTCTATCATTAGGAGTCTATTTTAGAGTCATTTAAATTTTTGTTTTCTATTAGTCTTATCTTATATTTATTTTTGAGTCTTGTTCTTAATTCATGATTAATAAAATTTAAGGTTCATGTCTTAAAGCTATGAATGTCCTATGAATCCATCACCTCTCTTAAATGAAAAATGCTTTAATCACAAAAGAACAAGAAGTACAGGATTTCGAATTCATCTCTGAAACTAGTTGAATTAGTTTGATGTGGTGACAATACTTTTTGTTTTCTGAATGAATGCTTGAACAGTGCATATGTCTTTTGAATTTGTTGATTAAAGAATGTTAAACTTGTTGGCTCTTGAAAGAATGATGAAAAAGGAGAAATGTTATTGAGGATCTGAAAAATCATCAGATTGATTCTTGAAGCAAGAAAAAGCAGTGAATTCAAAAAAAATAAAAAAAATAAAATAAATAAAAAGTGATCCAAGGCAAAAAGAGCGTTCTTAAGAACCCTGGACACCTCTAATTAGGGACTCTAGCAAAGCTGAGTCACAAACTGAAAAGGTTTACCCAGTTATGTGTCTGTGGCATGTATGTATCCGGTGGTAATACTGAAAGACAGAGTGCTTTGGGCCACAGCCAAGACTCATAAAGTAGCTGTGTTCAAGAATCATCATACTTAACTAGGAGAATCAATAACACTATCTGAATTCTGAGTTCCTATAGATGCCAATCATTTTAAACTGCAAAGGATAAAGTGAGATGCCAAAACTGTTCAGAGGCAAAAAGTTACTTGTCCCGCTCATCTAATTGGAGCTAAGTTTCATTGATATTTTGGAGTCTATAGTATGTTCTCTTCTTTTTATCCTATTTGATTTTCAGTTGCTTCAGGACAAGCAACAATTTAAGTTTGGTGTTGTGATGAGCGGATAATTTATACGCTTTTTGGCACTGTTTTTACTATGTTTTTAGTACATTTTAGTTAGTTTTTAGTATGTTTTTATAAGTTTTTATTTAAAATTCACTTTTCTAGGCTTTACTTTGAGTTTGTGCATTTTTCTATGATTTCAGGTAATTTCTGGCTGAAATTGAGGGACCTGAGCAAAAATCTGATTCAGATGCTGAAAAAGGACTGCAGATGCTGTTGGATTCTGACCTCCCTGCACTCAAAGTGAATTTTCTGGTGCTACAGAAGCCTAATTGGCGCGCTCTTAATTGCGTTAGAAAGTAGACATCCTGGGCTTTCCCGCAATGTATAATAGTCCATACTTTGCCTGAGATTTGATGGCCCAAACCGGCATTGCAAATCAGCTTCAGAATTCCCGGCGTTTAACGCCGGAACTAGCACAAAAGTTGGAGTTAAATGCCCAAACTGGCATAAAAGCTGGCATTTAACTCCAGGAAAAGTCTCTACACATGAAAGCTTCAATGCTCAGCCCAAGCACACACCAAGTGGACCCCGAAAGTGGATTTTTACGTCATTTACTCATTTCTGTTTATCCTAGGTTACTAGTTCACTATAAATAGGATCTTTTGACATTGTATCTTTACCTCATGACACTTTACACGTTTCATATTGTACCTTCTACGGCATGAGTTTCTAAACCCCATGGTTGGGGGTGAGGAGCTCTGATGTGTCTTGATGGATTAATGCAATTACTACTGTTTTTTATTCAAACACGCTTGTTTCCATTCTAAGATATCACTTGCTCCTCAACTTGATGAATGTGGTGATCCGTGACACTCATCATCATTCTCACCTATGAACATGTGCCTGACAACCACCTCCATTCTACTTTAGATTGAGTGGATATCTCTTGGATTCTTTAGCCAGAATCTTCGTGGTATAAGCTAGAATTGATGGCGGCATTCAAGAGAATCCGGAAGGTCTAAACCTTGTCTGTGGTATTCTGAGTAGGATTCAGGGATTGAATGACTGTGATGAGCTTCAAACTCGCGATTGTGGGGCATTAGTGACAGACGTAAAAGAATCACTGGATTCTATTCCGACATGATCGAGAACCGACAGATGAATAGCCGTGCTGTGACAGAGCGCGTTGAACATTTTCACTGAGAGGATGGGAGGTAGCCATTGACAACGGTGAAACCCTACATACAGCTTGCCATGGAAGGAGCCTTGTGTGTATGAAGAAGAAGACAGTAGGAAAGCAGAGATTCAGAAGATAGAGCATCTCCCAAACCTCAACCTGTTCTCAATTACTGCAAAATAAGTATTTATTTCATGTTCTTCTACTTTTCACAATCAAACCTGAGAATTATTGATATCCTGACTAAGAGTTACAAGATAACCATAGCTTGCTTCAAGTCGACAATCTCCGTGGGATCGACCCTTACTCACGTAAGGTATTACTTGGACGACCCAGTGCACTTGCTGGTTAGTTGTGCGGAATTGCAAAAGTGTGATTGCAATTTCGTGCACCACTGTGACAGAGCGCGTTGAACATTTTCATTGAGAGGACGGGACTGTAGCCATTGACAACAGTGATGCCCAACATACAGCTTGCCATGGAAAGGAGTAAGAAGGATTGGATGAAGACAGTAGGAAAGCAGAGAGACGAAAGGGACAAAACATCTCTATACGCTTATTTGAAATTCTCACCAATGAATTACATAAGTATCTCTATCTTTATTTTATGTTTTATTTATCTTTTAATCATTAATCCTTCATAACCATTTGAATCCGCTTGACTGAGATTTACAAGATGACCATAGCTTGCTTCATACCAACAATCTCCATGGGATCGACCCTTACTCGCGTGAGGTTTATTACTTGGACGACCCAGTGCACTTGCTGGTTAGTTGTGCGAAGTTGTGATAAAGAGTTGAGATTGCAATTGAGCGTACCATGTTGATGGCGCCATTGATGATCACAATTTCGTGCACCAAGTTTTTGGCACCGTTGCTGGGGATTGTTTGAGTTTAGACAACTGACGGTTCATCTTGTTGCTTAGATTAAGTATTTTTCTTCAGAATTTTTAAGAATGAATTCTAGAGTTTCAAGGTGATGTTTTCATCATCACCAATGCTAATTGATTCTCATCAATTTAGCTCTTGAATGTAATGTCCTGCTGAAGCTTGGCTAGCCATGTCTAATCTTTTTAGACTAAAGCTTTAGACTAACATTGCATGATTCCTGGAATTCTCATTAATAATTTTGAATCCTTTATTTTATTTCTCCATATAATTTTCTAAAAAGCACAAAAAAAATTTATAAAATCATAAAATCAAAAATATTTTTATGTTTCTTGTTTGAGTCTTGTGTCTAATTTTAAGTTTGGTGTCAATTGCATGTCTTTATTCTTCTAATTTTCGAAAATTACATGCATTATGTTCTTCATTGATCTTTAAGTTGTTCTTGATGATTTCCTTGCTCTGATCTTTAAATTCTCTTGTTTTGTGTGTTTTGTTGTTTCTTATATGCATTCTCAATTTGTTAGTGTCAGTAGTATACAAACTTCTAAGTTTGGTGTCTTGCATGCATTGTTTATTTAATCTTAGTGGCATTTTGATTATTCCTCATCATTAAAAATTCAAAAAAAATTTTAAATTGTGTCTTTTCAAGTCAATAATACAGAGAATTGAAGATTCAGAACATACAGCAGAGGAATTACACAGAAAAAGCTGGGCGTTCAGAACGCCCAGTGAGGAAGGAAAACTGGCGTTTAAACGCCAGCCAGGGTGCCTGGCTGGGCGTTTAACGCCCAAAAAGGTAGAGTTTTGGGTGTTAAATGCCAGAATGGATACCATTCTGGGCGTTTAACGCCAGGATGGCACAAGAGGGAAGATTTTCTTTTTAATTCAGATTTTTTTTCAAGTTTCCATAATTTTTCAAAATCAAATCTTTTTCAAACCATATCTTTTCAATCATATATTTTCAAAATCAATTTCTTTCCATTTTCAAAAATACTTGCTAACAATTAATGATTTGATTCAACATTTCAAGTGTGTTGCCTTTTCTGTTGAGAAAGGTTTAATGTCTGAATCATATCTTTTAAATTTCTTGTTAGCCAAGTCATTAATTTTAAAAATCAAATCTTTTTAAATTTTTTTTCAATCATAACTTTTCAGTCATATCTTATTAATCACATCTTTTTCAAAATAGTTTTCAATCATATCTTTTTGATTTCTACTTTCAAAAATCTTTTTCAAAAATCACTTTATTTCTTTTCCAACTTTAATTTTCGAAAATCATTCATCAAATTTTCAAAATTTCTTTTAAAATCTTTTTAATTTATTTTCGAAAATTCTTCCCCTCTTCTCACATCCTTCTATTCAAGGACTAATACTCCTCCACTATCAACAATTCGAACTCCATCTCTCTTGATAAGTTTGAATTCTTCTTCTTCTACCTCCTCCTTATATTCTTCTTTTCCTCTGACATCTCAAGAAATCTCTATACTGTGACATAGAGGATTTCATATTTTCTTGTTCTCTTCTCTTTCATATGAGCAGGAGCAAAGACAAAAGCATTCTTGTTGAGGCTGATCCTGAACCTGAAAGGACCTTGAAGCGAAAGCTAAGAGAAGCTAAAGTACTACTCTCTATAGAGGACCTAACAGAAATCTTCAAACAAGAAGAAGACTTGGCAGCCGAAAACAACAACAATGCCAACAACGCAAGGAAAGTGCTTGGTGACTTTACTGCACCTACTCCCGACTTCTTTTGGAGAAGCATCTCTATCCCTGCCATTGGAGCAAACAACTTTGAGCTTAAGCCTCAATTAGTTTCTCTAATGCAACAGAATTGCAAGTTCCATGGACTTCCATTGGAAGATCCTCATCAGTTTTTAGCTGAATTCTTGCAAATCTGTGACACTGTCAAGACCAATGGGGTTGACCCTGAGGTCTACAGACTTATGCCATTCCCTTTTGCTGTAAGAGACAGAGCTAGGATATGGTTGGACTCACAACCTAAAGAAAGCCTGAACTCTTGGGAAAAGCTAGTCAATGCCTTCTTGGCAAAGTTCTTTCTACCTCAAAAATTGAGTAAGCTTAGAGTGGAAGTCCAAACCTTCAGACAGAAAGAAGGTGAATCCCTCTATGAAGCTTGGGAAAGATACAAACAATTGATCAGAAAGTGTCCTGATGACAAGTCATCATATACCCATTTTTCAAGCTAATTTCACTTGTTTTATTAGCATTTATACACTTTCTTGCATCCTAAGTAAGTGATTTGGAGTGAAAATGCATAACTTCTTTAAATCAAACAACCACCATGAAATTAATGTTAACTCATGAGGTTTAAGCTAAATTTAATTGATTTTTAATTGATTTATAAGCCTCTTGAATTTAGTGATACTTTGAGTGGTTGTTTTGGTTTATTGTAGGTGAAGAAAAGAAAAAAAAAGGAAAAGCGTGGCCTAAGGAAGTGTGGCCCAAGGAAAAGAAAGTGTGGTCAAAGAGAGAAGAAGTGTGGCGCACAACATGAGGAAGGGCAAACATTGCCCTCCACAAGGGCACACTGCCCTCTAGGAGGGCAACATAAGGGAACCAAGCATGAAAGGCAACTCTGCCCTGCCCACTACAAGGGCAGAGCACAAATCTGTGCCTTGGAATCAAGAAGAAGAAAATGTTGCCCTGCCCTCCACAAGGGCAGTATCGGGCTCACAAAGGGAGAAAATCAAAGGAAAATGTCTCCAAATGCTTGCCACAAGAGTTGAACACGGGACCATGAGGAAGCAAGGAACTAAGTGCCATCACCGTGCCAAGAAAGCCAAGAAAATTAAGTAGCGTGTGTTTCGGCCATGATTCGAACTTGGGACATCAAAGTGAAAACACTGCCCTGCCCTCCGCGAGGGCAGGGCAGCATTTTGTGTGGCATGATTCTGGCGCACCAAGGAATGAATCTGGCAGCACCAGCGCGCACCACAGCACGATCCTGGCAGCACCAGCGCGCACCACAGCACAATTTCTGGCGCACCAATTTTTTCTGCCCTGCCCTCCGCGAGGGCAGGGCAGCGTTCTACGCACCAAGCCGCACCAAGCACCATTTTCTGCCCTGCCCTCCACAAGGGTAGGGCAGCCTCCTGGAAGCAACTTCTCATGGGCCAAAAATTGAATTAAAAATCCAATTTAATTCAATTCTTCACCAAATCAAAAGCCCATCCAAATCCCAAGATCCAAGAATAGAAAGTGTATAAATAGGAGTTAGTTTGATGTAAATAGGACCTTTGGACCTTTACCTTTACTTTCACTTTTGAACTTTTGACATTTACCTTTTACTTGATTTTTGAATTTCATACTTCCTTTGGAGCTTGGAATTCTGGAACTCTTGGTGACTTGACCGAGATTTCAGAGAATTGGGGAGGAGAATTGATCTCTCTTCTTCCTCATTCTTGCTTGAGCACTTTTAATTTTCTTGTTTTGAGTTTTGGGTGTGAAGAGTTGAGGAAATTCTGTCTCAACCTCCATTCAAAATCTCTTTAATTCCTTTCTGCACAATTAAATTGAATTTCAATTTCCTTTACTGCTTCTTCTTAAATTTCTTGTTAATTACTTTGTGAACTTGGATCTGGGAAGGCAATTGAGATCTAGGCTTTGCTACCTAGTCTCTGGAGACCTGAGATCCCAATTTACTTTTGGTTCTTCTGTGAACCTCTGCTGCACTTTATTTTCTTACTGTTTGAATCATAATTGTTTCTAATTCAATTCCTGTTCTATTGATTGTTGCAATTCACATTCTCTTGCTTAAATTCTGGAATCCCTATCCTCAAATCCCTTTTACATTCAAGCAATTTATATTCCTTGCAATTTAAGTTACTGCAATTTACATTTCTTGCACTTTAAGTTTCAGTCATTTACTTTCTTGTTCTTTAAGATTCTGCAAGTTTACTTTCCTGCTCTTTAATTTACTGCGAATTTCCCTTCCCCCTTTACATTCCAAGCAATTTAATTTCTGTTAAAACACAAATCACTCAATCAATACTTGATTCGCTTGACTAAACTAACCACTGAACTAAAATTGCTCAATCCTTCAATCCCTGTGGGATCGACCTCACTCATATGAGTTATTATTACTTGATGCGACCTGGTACACTTGCCGGTGAGTTTTGTGTCGGATCGTTTTCCGCACATCATGTCCTTCTGACATGCTTTCTGAATGGATCATCATAGGTATCTTCTATGATGGTCTGTCTGAACTATCCAAGATGTCATTGGACAGCTCTGCTGGAGGATCTCTTCATCTAAAGAAGACGCCTGTAGAAGCTCAAGAACTCATTGAAATGGTTGCAAATAACCAATTCATGTACACTTCTGAAAGGAATCCTGTGAACAATGGGACGAATCAGAAGAAAGGAGTTCTTGAGATTGATACTCTGAATGCCATATTGGCTCAGAATAAAATATTGACTCAGCAAGTCAATATGATTTTTCAAAGTCTGTCTGGAATGCAAGCTGCACCAGGCAGTACTAAGGACACTTCATCTGAAGAAGAAGCTTATGATCCTGAGAACCCATCATTGGAAGAGGTGAATTACATGGGAGAACCCTATGGAAACACCTATAATCCTTCACGGAGAAATCATCCAAATCTCTCATGGAAGGATCAACAGAGACCTCAACAAGGTTTTAACAACAATAATGGTGGAAGAAACAGGTTTAGCAATGGCAAGCCTTTTCCATCATCTTCTCAGCAACAGACAGAGAATTCTAAGCAGAGCCACTCTAACTTAGCAAACATGGTCTCTGATCTAATCAAAACCACTTAAAGTTTCATGACTGAAACAAGGTCCTCCATTAGAAACTTGGAGGCACAAGTGGATCAGCTGAGTAAGAAAGTTACTGAACTCCCTCCTAGTACTCTTCCAAGCAATACAGAAGAGAATCCAAAAGGAGAGTGTAAGGCCATCAACATGGCCGAATTTGGAGAGGAGAAAGAGGCAGTGAGCGCCACTGAGGAAGACCTCAATGGACGTCCATTGGCCTCCAATGAGTTCCCTAATGAGGAACCATGGGAATCTGAGGCTCACACTGAGACCATAGAGATTCCATTGGATTTACTTCTTCCATTCATGAGCTCTGATGAGTATTCTTCCTCTGAAGAGGACGAAGATGTCACTGAAGAGCAAGTTGCTAAGTACCTTGGAGCAATCATGAAGCTAAATGACAAGTTATTTGGTAATGAGACTTGGGAGGATGAACCCCCTTTGCTCACCAAAGAACTGGATGACTTGACTAGGCAGAGATTACCTCAAAAGAGACAGGACCCTGGGAAGTTCTCAATACCTTGCACATTAGGCACCATGACCTTCGAGAAGGCTTTGTGTGACCTAGGGTCAAGCATAAACCTCATGCCTCTCTCTGTAATAGAGAAGTTAGGGATCTTTGAGGTACAAGCTGCAAGAATCTCACTAGAGATGGCAGACAATTCAAGAAAACAAGCTTATGGACTTGTAGAGGATGTTCTGGTAAAGGTTAAAGACCATTACATCCCTGCTGATTTCATAGTCCTAGAGACTGGGAAGTGCATGGATGAATCCATCATCCTTGGCAGACCCTTCCTAGCCACAGCAAAGGCTGTGATTGATGTTGACAGAGGAGAATTGATCATTCAAGTGAATGAAGAATCATTTGTGTTTAAGGCTCAAGGATCTCCCTCTGAACCATAGAGAGGAAGCATGAAAAGCTTCTCTCAAAACAGAATCAAACAGAGCCCCCACAGTCAAACTCTAAGTTTGGTGTTGGGAGGCCACAACCAAATTCTAAGTTTGGTATTGAACCCCCACATTCAAACTCTAAGTTTGGTATTGGGAGGTTCCAACATTGCTCTGAGTATCTGTGAGGCTCCATGAGAGCCCACTGTCAAGCTACTGACATTAAAGAAGCGCTTGTTGGGAGGCAACCCAATTTTACTATATCTATCTATTTTCCATTGTTATTTTATGTTTTCTATAGGTTGATGATCATGAGAAGTCACATAAATAATTAAAAAAGCAAAAATAGAATCAAAAACAGAAAGAAAAATAGCACACCCTGGAGGAAAAGCTTGGTGGCGTTTAAACGCGAGTAAGGGCAGCAAATGGCCGTTTAACGCCAGAAAGGGGCACCAGACTGGCGTTTAACGCCAAAAAGGGGCACCAGACTGGCGTTTCACGCCAGAAAAGGGCAGCAGCCCGGCGTTTAATGCCAGGATTGGCAGAAATGGCGTTTTACACGCCACTTGGTGCAGGGATGAGCTATCCTTGACACCTCAGGATCTGTGAACCCCACAAGATCCCCACCTACCCTACCACTCTATTTCTTCTTCACCCATTCACCCCTCACCTATCAAATCCCACCATTTTCTTCACCACTTTTCCTCCCAAACCCACCCATAATGGCCGAAACATACCCCCCTCTCCACTCCTATATAAACCCATCTTCACTCCTTCATTTTCACACAACCTAATCACTACTTCTCCCCCTTGGCTGAACCACAAAGCCCCCTCTATCTCCTCTATTTTCTTCTTCTTCTACTCCTTTCTTTCCTCTTTTGCTCGAGGACGAGCAAACCTTCTAAGTTTGGTGTGGTAAAAGCGTTGCTTTTTGTTTTTCCATAACCATTTATGGCACCTAAGGCCGGAGAAACCTCTAGAAAGAAGAAAGGGAAGGCAAAAGCTTCCACCTCCGAGTCATGGGAGATGGAGAGATTCATCTCAAGGGTGCATCAAGACCACTTCTATGAAGTTGTGGCCATGAAGGAGATGAACACCCCTACACTAGAAGGGTCAACTTTGATCAAAGGTTGGACCAAGTCCTTATAGACATTTGTGAAGGGGGCACTCAATGGAAGAGAGATTCAAGAGGGAAGCTAGTTCAACTGAGAAGGCATGACCTCAAGCCCGTGGCTAGGGGATGGTTGGAGTTTATCCAACGCTCAATCATTCCCACTAGCAACCGGTCCGAAGCTACTATAGACCGGGCTATCATGATTTATAGCATCATGATTGGAGAGGAAGTAGAAGTTCATGAGGTTATATCCCAAGAACTTTATAAGGTGGCGGACAAGTCCTCTACCTTGGCAAGGTTAGCCTTCCCTCATCTCATTTGTCACCTCTGTAATTCAGTTGGAATTAACATAGAGGGAGACATCCTTATTGATGAGGACAAGCCCATCACTAAGAAGAGGATGGAGCAAACAAGAGATCCCACTCATGGACATGAGGAAATCCCTGAGATGCCTCAAGGGATGCACTTTCCTCCACAAAACTATTGGGAGCAAATCAACACCTCCCTAGGAGAATTGAGTTCCAACATGGGACAACTAAGGGTGGAGCACCAAGAACATTCCATCCTCCTCCATGAAATTAAAGAAGATCAAAGAATCATGAGAGAGGAGCAACAAAGGCAAGGAAGAGACATTGAGGAGCTCAAGCACTCCCTAAGATTTTCAAGAGGAAGAACATGCCGCCATCACTAAGGTGGACCCGTTCTTTCATCTCCTTGTTCTTTATTTTTCTGTTTTTTGAATTTTTATGCCTATGTTTATCTATGTTTGTGTCCTATTACATGATCATTAGTGTCTTAGTGTCTATGCCTTAAAGTTATGAATATCCTATGAATCCATCACCTTTCTTAAATGAAAAATGTTCTTAATTGAAAAAGAGAAGAATTGCATGAATTTCGAATTTTATAACAAATTAATTATTTTGATGTGGTGGCAATACTTTTGACTTCTGAATGTATGCTTGAACAGTGCATATGTCTTTTGAATTTGTTATTCATGAATGTTAAAATTGTTGGCTCTTGAAAGAATGATGAAAAAGGAGACATGTTACTGAGGATCTGAAAAATCATAAAAATGATTCTTGAAGCAAGAAAAAGCAGTGAATTCAAAAAGAAAAGAGAGTATATGCGAAAAAAAAGAGAAAGAAAAAGAAAGAGCAAGAAGAAAAAGCCAATAGCCCTTTAAACCAAAAGGCAAGGGTAAAAATAAAAAGGATCCAAGGCTTTGAGCATCAGTGGATCGGAGGGCCTACAGGAATAACATCCTGGCCTAAGCGGCTAAACCAAGCCGTCCCTAACCATGTGCTTGTGGCGTGAAGGTGTCAACTGAAAACTTGAGACTGAGCGGTTAAAGTCGTGATCCAAAGAAAAAAGAGTGTGCTTAAGAACCCTGGACACCTCTAATTGGGGACTCTAGCAAAGCTGAGTCACAATCTGAAAAGGTTCACCCAGTTATGTGTCTCTGGCATGGATGTATCCGGTGGTAATACTGGAAAACAGAGTGCTTTGGGCCACGGCCAAGACTCATAAAGTAGTTGTGTTCAAGAATCATCATACTTAAACTAGGAGAATCAATAACACTATCCGGATTCTGAGTTCCTATAGAAGCCAATCATTCTGAACTTCAAAGGATAAAGTGAGATGCCAAAACTGTTCAGAGGCAAAAAGCTAAAAGCCCCGCTCATCTAATTAATACTGGTCTTCATAGATGTTTTTGGAATTCATTGTATATTCTTTTCTTTTTATCCTATTTGATTTTCAGTTGCTTGGGGACAAGCAACAATTTAAGTTTGGTGTTGTAATGAGCAGATAATTTATACGCTTTTTGGCATTGTTTTTAGTATGTTTTTAGTATGTTTTAGTTAGTTTTTATTATATTTTTATTAGTTTTTATTTAAAATTCACTTTTCTGGACTTTACTATGAGTTTGTGTGTTTTTCTGTGATTTCAGGTATTTTCTGGCTGCAATTGAGGGACCTGAGCAAAAATCTAATTCAGAGGCTGAAAAGGACTGCAGATGCTGTTGGATTCTGACCTCCCTGCACATGAAGTGGATTTTCTGGAGCTACAGAAGCCCAATTGGCGCGCTCTCAATTGCGTTGGAAAGTAGACATCTAGGGCTTTCCTGCAATATATAATAGTTCATACTTTACCCGAGATTTGATGGCCCAAATAGGCGTTCCAAGTCATCTTCAGAATTCCCGGCGTTAAACGCCCATAATTGGCATAAAAGTGGGAATTAAACGCCCAAACTGGCACAAAAGCTGGCGTTTAACTCCAAGAAAAGTCTCTACACATGAAAGCTTTAATGCTCAGCCCAAGCACACACCAAGTGGGCCCGGAAGTGGATTTTTACCTCATTTACTCATTTTTGTAAATCCTAAGCTACTAGTTCTCTATAAATAGGACCTTTTGCTATTGTATTTTCATCTTTGATCAGTCCTATGCTATCTTAGATCAGATCTTGGTTCTTCTGGTTCCCTCTCTAGGGCCGAAGCCAATGATCACCATTATCACTTATGTATTTTCAACGGTGGAGTTTCTACACACCACAGATTAAGGTGTACAGCTCTGCTGTACCTCGAGTATCAATGCAATTACTACTATTTTCCATTTAATTCAGCTTATTCTTGTTCTAAGATATTCATTCGCACCCAAGAACTTGATGAATGTGATGATTATGTGACGCTCATCATCATTCACACTTATGAACGCGTGCCTGACAACCACCTCCGTTCTACATGCAAACAAGGCTTGAATGTATATCTCTTGGATTCCTTAATAAGAATCTTTGTGGTATAAGCTAGAATTGATGGCGGCATTCTTGAGAATCCGGAAAGTCTAAACCTTGTCTATGGTATTCCGAGTAGGATTCAGGGATTGAATGACTGTGACGAGCTTCAAACTCGCGATTGTGGGGCGTTAGTGACAGACTCAAAAGAATCACTGGATTCTATTCAGACATGATCGAGAACCGACAGATGAATAGCCGTGCTGTGACAGAGCCCGTTGAACATTTTCACTGAGAGGACGGGACTGTAGCCATTGACAACGGTAATGCCCAACATACAGCTTGCCATGGAAAGGAGTAAGAAGGATTGGATGAAGACAGTAGGAAAGCAGAGAGATGGAAGGGACAAAGCATCTCCATACGCTTATTTGAAATTCTCACCAATAAATTACATAAATATCTCTATCTTTATTTTATGTTTTATTTATCTTTTAATCATTAATCCTCCATAACCATTTGAATCCGCCTGACTGAGATTTACAAGATGACCATAGCTTGCTTCATACCAACAATCTCCGTGGGATCGACCCTTACTCGCGTAAGGTTTATTACTTGGACGACCCAGTGCACTTGCTAGTTAGTTGTGCGAAGTTGTGATAAAAAGTTGAGATAGCAATTGAGTGTACCATGTTGATGGCGCCATTGATGATCACAATTTCGTCCACCAGCTCCCCTGGTCTATCAATGTGCGGTGAAGATTTGCGTATGCCAGTATAATAGTGATGACCATGGGATCGTCATTCCCTGACGTGACGCCGGATGCGTCTTCCTTGGTAAAAGTGATCACCGGGATGTCGGGTGTTTTCTCCTTTTCGGCGACGTGATATACATGATATCTTTTACGAGATGATTTAGAGATTCCTCCCCCGACAAACCCACCGTGTATCATGTGAACATGTCTTTCTGGCGTTCGAGATGTCCGCGCGGTTGGTCCGACATCTTATGCTCTTCTTCTTTTTCTTTGATCATTATCATGGGTGGCCAGATATCGATCTAGCTTTCCTTCTCGTACGAGTTTTTGATAAACCACTATTTTATGGTTTATATTGTGTTTAATTATGTGGTTTTATCATGATCCTTACCCACTTATTCATTAATTTAGCATGCATTTATATTTCCTTCCTTAAATTACTACATGGTTGAAAACTGCTTCCTAGAGACTTTTTAATTATGCATTTTAGTTTTCCTTTATCCCATTCGATGCCGTAATCTGTGTGTTAAGTGTTTCAGGCTTTATAGGGCATGGATGAGTTGGAGAATGGAAGGGAAGCTAGCAAAAATGGAAGGAACACAAGAAATTGAGGAGATAACCAGCGAGAAGTGACACGGCCGCATGGCTCACGCGTTCGCGCGAAGGAGGAGAAATCGCGGTGATGCGGCCGCATGGCTCACGCGACCGCGCGGAATGGAAAAGCACAAGTGACGCAGAGGCGTGGATGACATGAACACGTGGCAGGGAAAAATGCGAATGACGCGTTCGCATGGATGACATGATCACGTGACGTGCGCGATCTGCATAATCTGTAGGATTCGCTGGTGGCGATTTTGGGCCCTATTTTGACCCAGTTTTCGGCCCAGAACAGCAGACTAGAGCTAGAGAACATGCAAAAACCAGAGACAACAATTCATTCTACAGAGTTTTAGTTTCAGATCTAGTTTTTACTCCTCCTCTAGGTTTTCTCTCTAGACATTCATAGTTCTTAGGATTTTATTTTTCTACCACTTTTTGCATTGCGATACTGAGAAGAGTTATTACCTCATCAAGACTTCGTCATTCTAGTTCGTTTTCTTTACTTGGCTTTACTCTTCCATGTCCTTTGCTTTGCTTAATTTTACCATTGGAATATTTTTAGGATTATTTAATACAAGGATTATTTTTATTTTTAATTGATTATTTTGATTTTTATTTATAATGTCTTTCTTCAATTCCCTTTCATATGTTATGAATTTTACATTCACAATGAGCGAGTAGTTCCCTAACTTGATGGGGAGTTGATTGAAAAGAACCTTTGAGTTGGAAGGCTTGAAAGAAAGATTATAATTGGGTTATTGTTGGCTTGCCCTCTAGTCACTAACACCAATCCCTTTTAATTAAGTGGGTTGCAACTTGTGAACGGGCATAGCATCCCAACTTGTTTGACTTTTCCTTACCTAGTAAGAGATAACTAAACAGGATAACCTTTAATTATCAATTAATCTAGAGAGTAATCCAACAACAGCGGGATTTCCAACTAATCAACTCCCAGTCAAAGCTTTTATTTACATTATTCAAATTTTCCAATTTTATTTCCTGTTTACTCAACTCAAACCTTTTTGAAAACATCTAATTAATAAAATAGCACACTTTTTTGTAACTCGTTGGGAGACGACCTGGGATTCATACTCCCAGTATTTTAATTTTAAATTCCCGTGACACCTTTCTAAATTGATAAGTGGATTTCTGGTGAGTTAAGAACTATACTTGCAACATATATATTTTAATAATTTTTAATTCACCAATTTTCGCCGCATCAATTTTTTGCGCCGTTGCCGGGGAGTTGCAATAGAGTACTAAAGTTATTAATTAGAATTTATTTATTTGCATTTTATTTTATTTTTGTCACTATGAGCTGTACGCTTCTTTCGTTAAATGACGTGTTCACTTCCTGATCCAAGCTTGCCAGTATTTGACCCTGAAATTGAAAGAACTCTTTCACGTATAAGGCAAGCTAGGCGTCGGCGACTCCTCTTTGAGGACGAAACGAAACCGTCATCTAAGGAAGAAACAAGCTCCCTCTCTACTAATCCAGTTCATTTACGTGCAGGTGACATGGCAGCGCCCAGAAGAGTCACTATCCAGGAGGAAGGAGCCCCTGATTTTACGCTCCAACTATTCCAGGCGCACCACCCAGCAGTAGCTGTAGATTTTGAAATAAAGTCTTCACTACTCAACTTGATGCCCAAGTTTCATGGCTTACCTGCTCAAGAGCCTATCAAGCATCTTAGGGATTTCCAAACCACTTGTTCTACTGTTAAGCGTGATGGCACTGATGAAATCTCTATTCTGTTGAAAGCCTTCCCGTTTTCTCCAGAGGGAAAGGCAAGAGAGTGGTACTACACTCAACCCGAAGCAACTTTTTCCAACTGGGATGCACTTATGAGAGAGTTTCTGGATAAATTCTTTCCAGCTGAAGTTGCCGATAAGCTGAGGAAGGACATGTCTATGATCGTTTAGGATGAATCTGAGACCCTCTATGAATACTTGGAACACTTCAATACTCTTCGAGATGCATGTCCCCATCATATGATTGACAAGATAGTTTTGCTCGGTTACTTTACACAGGGTTTGAAATCTCAAGATAGGACCACACTGGAAGGTGCTAGCAATGGTTCTATGAAAAAGTACAAGACTACGGAAGAAGCATGGGAATTGGTCAGTGACTTAGCTGACTCTACTAGGAATCATAGGCAGAGACAAAGTTAGTCAAGAGCTGTTGCGGAGGTATCCACTAATAAAGAGACTACTGCTATAGCCCAGAGCTTATGTGAATTGACTAACTTGCTGAAGCAGATGCAACTAAATCACCAACAACCTCAGCAAGTTCAGCCCTCTCCACCACAGCACAGCCAGCAGTTAGTTCCACAAAGAGTGTGTGGAATCTGTGCAGATTACAGTCACTATATCGATGAGTGTCCGCAGCTCCAACAAGAAGACAACACTGTAGCAGCCACTCATAACTTTTATGACCGTCCCAATCAAGGGTACAATCAAGGTGGCAACTATAACCAAGGATGGCAGGATAATTCTAACCAAGGCTGGAGAGATAATTCTAATCAGGGTTGGAGAGATAATCATAACAGAGGAGACAGAGATAACAATGGAAATCACAGGTGGAATAACAATAACAATTTTAGGCAGCAGAATCAGACTCAGTCCTACAGAGCACCTCATTTAAGACAGCCTCAAGCATCTCAGCAGACTTCTCAGATCACTTATCCCTCTTCATCTCCTAATGATGAATTACTACAATCCATTGATCGGAGGCAACAGGCCATGGAAAACAACCTTATTTCTACTCTGAATGGTTTGAATTCTACTTTGCAAGCCCTTGTCTCACAGATTGGATCAATGAATAACTCCAACAATCAGTTCTCAAGCTCTGGTGGACTCCCCTCTCAACAATTACTCAACCCAAAGGGTGGTATTAATGCCATCACCCTAAGGTCCGGAACCACATTGCAGGAGGGGAATCAGGAGGAGCCAAACCCACCAGAACACGCCTCAGCTGAAGAGGTAGTAGAAATAGAAGATGTTGAAGAGGAAGAGGACATACAGGACATAGCTGAAGAAGAAGAAGCTAAACCACAGGAGGAAGCACCAAAAGGCACAGACACTGCAGAAAACACCACTCCCATTCCATTTCCACAACTTGCAAGGAAGCCCAGGAAGCAGTTGGAACCTGACCCCAAAATGGTAGAAATCTTCAAAAAGGTTGAGGTAACTGTTCCCCTTTTTGATGTCATTCAACAGGTACCTAAATATGCAAAGTTTCTAAAAGATTTGTGCATACATAAAGACAAAATTAATGAATTAGAAACTATTCCTTTAGGAAGCTCTATATCTGCTTTAATAGGAAATTTACCTGAAAAATGTAGTAACCCAGGTCCTTGTATAGTTAGTTGTACTATTGGTGGTGTAGTAATTTATGATTGCATGTGTGATTTAGGAGCATGTGTTAGTATAATGCCTTAAACTGTATATGATGTTTTGAGGCTCCTTCCCTTAAAAAGGTCGGCAGCTCGTTTTGTGTTAGCAGATAAAAGCATTATTACAGTAGCTGGAGTTGCTGAAGATGTTTTAGTGAACATTAAAGGGCTCACATTTCCCACTGATTTCTATATCTTGGAGATGCCCCATAATGACTCAGATAAGCCATCATCAATCCTACTTGGGAGACCATTCCTGAAGACATCAAAATTCAAATTAGATGCTTTTTCAGGAACATACTCCTTTGAGATATATGGCCGAATGGTAATCTTCAATCTGAATGGAGTCATAAACAACCCTCCAGAAGATCATTCTATCTTCTAGTATGACATCATAGATGAAACCGTAGCTGAAGTTCACCAGGAAGAGTTCGAGGATAAGTACATAGGACAAGGTCTAAGTGTGGGGAAGTCAGAGCCAGAACATAACCAGAAGTTGGAATTGAAACCTCTCCCTCCACACCTCAAATATGCTTACCTTGAGGACCAGCAAAAGTTTCCAGTTATTATTGCACAGGACCTCACTCCTGAACAGGAAGAGCAGTTACTTAGTGTGCTGAGGAAGCACAAGAAAGCAATTGGGTGGAGTTTGGCAGACATAGTAGGCATCAACCCTCAAGTATGTGAGGATAGAATATTTTTAGAAGAGGGAGCAAGACCTGTCCGCCAACCCCAAAGAAGACTGAATCTCACTATTTTGGAAGTTGTCAAAAAGGAAGTGACCAGACTATTGGAAGCAGGTATCATCTATCCCATTTCAGACATTGAATGGGTTAGCCCAGTACAAGTGGTGCCCAAGAAGTCTGGAGTAACTATAGTGAAGAATGAGCATGGAGAGCTCATAGCAACCAGAGTACAGAACGCTTGGAGAGTCTGCATTGATTACAGGCGTCTCAACCAAGCTACTCGTAAGAATCACTACCCACTTCCATTCATTGATCAAATGCCGGATCGCCTGTTAGGTAAATCACATTATTGCTTTTTAGATGGTTACACAGGTTATTTCCTGATTCATATAGCTCCTGAGGATCAGGAAAAGACTATCTTTACATGTCCTTTTGGGACTTATGCTTACAAGAGAATGCCTTTTGGCTTGTGCAATGCACCAGCTACTTTTCAGAGGTGCATGATGAGTCTTTTCTCTGATCTTATTGAGGACTGTATGGAGGTTTTTATGGATAATTTTAGCATTAATGGTGATTCTTTTAGCCTTTTCTTAGATGGACTATCTAGAGTATTAGATAGATGTGTCAATATAAACCTTGTATTAAATTTTGAAAAATGTCACTTTATAATAAAACAAGGGATTGTACTAGGACATGTTGTATCTAATACTGGCATTTCTGTAGACCCAGCAAAGGTGAATGTTATTTCTAGTTTACCTTACCCGTCCTCTGTGAGGAAAGTCCGTTCGTTCCTTGGCCATGCAGGTTTTTACAGGAGATTTATTAAGGACTTTAGTGAGGTAGCACTTCCCTTATCTAGATTACTGCAGAAGGATATTGAGTTCGAGTTCAGTGAGGATTGCAAACAAGCGTTAGATAAGCTGAATATCGACCTGACTCAAGCTCCAATTGTGGGAGGACTAGACTGGAGCCAGCCATTTGAAATCATGTGCGATGCTTCCAACCATGCAGTAGGAGCAGCGCTGGCTCAGCGTGAAGGTAAGGATCCTTTTGTTATTGCTTATGCATCTAAGACTTCAGACGCTGCCCAGTCCAATTATACTACTACTGAGAAAGAGCTTCTTGCTATTATTTTTGCTCTGGATAAATTCCGAGCTTATTTACTTGGTACTAGAGTAGTAGTGTATTCGGACCATGCAGCTTTAAAGTATCTATTAGCTAAAAAGGAGTCCAAACCAAGGCTCATACGTTGGATACTGCTGTTACAAGAATTTGATTTAGAAATAAAGGATAGGAGTGATAACCAGAATCTAGTGGCAGACCACTTGAGTCGCCTTGAGCACATCAAGGATGATTCTACTCATATAGATGATAATTTTCCACTGGATAACCTGTAAGCAGTATCTGAAGTAGTCCCTTGGTACGCACCTGTAGCTAATTATCTAGTTAGCCGCACATTTCCTCCACACTTTTCTAAGCATCAAAGAGACAAGCTGAAAAGCGAGTCTAAATATTATATATGGGATGACTCATATTTATGGAGATGTGGCACTGATCAGGTAATTAGACATTGTGTGCCTCAATCAGAATTCCAGTCCATTTTAGAGGCCTGTCACTCATCTGAGAGTGGAGGACATTTTGGCCCTCAAAGAACAGCTAGAAAGATCTTAGACTATGGATTCTGGTGGCCTACTCTTTTTAGAGACACTGCTGAGTTTTGTAAATCTTGTCTCCCATGCCAAAAATTTGGTAATATATCCAGGAGGGATGAGATGCCTCAACAAATTATGCTTTTTTGTGAAATTTTTTATGTTTGGGGCATTGACTTCATGGGTCCGTTTCCAAATTCTAATGGTTATTTTTATATATTGTTAGCTGTGGATTACGTTTCTGTTCTGAGGGTTACCTGAAACTGGAGGTCGATCTCGGACGAGATCTTCCGTACTGGTCGTAGCTGGTGTGTCCGGCAGGTGGATGACACCCGGAGCTGGTACGTCCGACTTGTTGGACTGATGGTGCTGCTGATCCTCTGTCACCGAAGGGTGGGGGGGTACCTGCAAGGGACTCCGATGCTTAAGTTAGCAAGGGTATTAAGCAGGTTTTATGTAGAATCAGAGTATGAGTTATACCTGGGTGCTCCAGCGTATTTATAATAATGAGATGTGACCTTTTGGATAAGATAAGTTAGTTATCTTATCTTATCTTTATCTTTGAGTTGAGGTCAGCGTATCTTCAATGGAACCGCCTTTATCTCTATAGGCTTGGGTTGCCCTAGGATTTGGGTCGTGTTCCTCTGTTTGGGCCCTTTACTAGGCTCTCCTGTCGATTTGGCCGAGCTCTTTGAGAAGAGGTCGGCTAGTCGGACCTAAGGAGGTCGGTCGCTTTTATCGCCAATCATCCCGGGTCGGGTAACTCGACCTAGGGTATGAACAGTGCCCCTGCTTGAGCTCGGTCTTTTTGTCGAGGTTGAGTTTTTTGGACTTCGGTCCTTCTATGATGAAGCCGAACTCAAGCATTTCGTCGATTTCTTCCTTATGTAGAATCTTTTGAATGTAGAACGTTTACTTCTAAAAGCACGCGCTTTTATATCAGCGCTTTTTTGGGAACACGAGAAGGTTTTAATATCTGCATTTAATTGGCATTAATTGCCCCATTTTCTCGTGGTCTTTTATTTTGAATTTCTCAATCAAAAAACGGTTTCTCTTCTTCACTTCTTCTTCGTAACTTCTCCGTTTACTCTCTCATTTTCTGTTTCTTTCATAGCTTCTTCCGTCTGTCGCTGCTTTCTGTGGAAGAGGGGTGATTTCCAGGTTTTTTCCTCCGCAGTTTTCCGCTTTCGAGGGGTGGCTTTGTGGCTTCTGTTCTTTCGGCTTTCAAGGTTTTCTTCTACTTTTTTCCAGGTTTGTTTTTTCTTTCTTCTGTTTCCTTATATGTGGAAAGTTTACATTTTGTTTAGAGGAAGTTTGGGTCTTTCTGCTTTTATCATGCCTGATTGTTACATGCTCTGGAATTTCTTCATTTTTGGTGCGAATCTTTTTCTTGTTGCTTGAATCTTTTTCTTTATGTTGTCGCCGTTTCTGCTTGTGCCTTCGTTGATGATTTTTTGCTTGATTCCGAAAAAGTTTGCGTCTTTGCTATTTTTCTGCTTGGCATTTTTTGGTGTTTTTGACAACACTTTTGCTGATAAACTGTAGAAGGGTGGCGACTTTGTGTTTTTACTTCCTTTGTATCCTTTGAGACTTTATTTTCTTTTTTATGAGTGTCAGGATGTGAGCTGTAGAGATTTCTTAAAAAACCTTACTTTGTTACTGCCTCCAAGGGATGCCCCTGGACTTTTGGCTTGAGTCTTGGGGTTTTCCTTTTCTGTTTGTCCGTCCGTCAAGTTGTTTTGCCCCTCATCCGAGATGTTTTTTAAGTAATCCGCTCTTCTTTTCTTTTTGTAGGATTTAGTTGGCCTCATGTCTTCCCGAAATAACGTTGTAGAGATGCCTTCCCAGGTCCCTGAGGGCATGGCCGATTGGGTGGACTCGATGGTTCTTATGTGTGTCTCTCTGGTTGATTCTGAGTTTTGCACGCAGTTTAGGCAGTTTCATAGTGTCTGTAGTAATCCTGGTGATGAGAAGAACTATGAACTTGTCCCTGCCTCTTCTGACGAGAGAGTCTGCTTCTCTACTCAGGTCGTTGACGATCGCCCTTTCTTCTATGTTTATGACTTTTTCTTTGGTCAGCTGGGTATCACCCTTCCTTTTACTAAATTTGAGGCCGACCTGTTATGGTCTTGTAATGTCGCCCCCTCTCAACTTCACCCTAATTCCTGGGGTTTCATAAAGATTTTTCAATTGTTGTGCAATGGTTTTGGTATCCCTGCTTCCCAATCTCTCTTTTTCTATCTGTTTGTCTTGACTAAGCCCGGAGTGGTAAAAAAGAAGGCAGCTTGGGTCTCCTTTCGCTCTACCCAGGGAAAGAAGGTCTTTTCCATGTTTGACGAGTCATTCTGCGATTTTAAAAACTACTTTTTCAAGGTCCGAGCTATTGAAGGAGCTCGGCCCTTCTTTCTGGATGAAAATGATGAGCCTGCTTTTCCCTTGGAATGGCAAAAAGATGTGAGGGTGTCCCGATATACGTGGGAAATGTTGGATGACGCTGAGCGAGCCTTTGTGACTGTCTTGGAAGAACACTGGGGTAAACCTCCCCATCTTGACACAAAGAAATTTCTAACCAATCCCTCTCTTCTTCAAACTGAGCTGGGTATTTTGTGTTTCCTTTTTTATCTGTTTATATTGCTTGTGACTGTCTTTTCCGACTTGTAGCTTAATTTCTGTTTTATTTGCAGAGGCAATGAAGAATAATGAATCCATGAAAGCTTTTAAAAGAGCGCAGAGGGCGACTGCTGCTAGAAACATCTCAGCCAAGGCGGCTGGGGAAGGATCTTCCTAAGTGCGCGTGAAGCCGACTGTGCCGAGTTCCCCTGGGGTGAAGAAGGTGATCCCTACTCCCCTAGTTCGTCTGGTGGATCCTCACCCTACTTCTGCTGCTCCTTCTGTTGCTCCTCCCAATAAAAAACAAAAAACAGCTGAGCCTTTCGACCTCAATGCTCCCGATTTTAATGCCATTGAATTTGTGGATCAACAAATCGGTCCCTATGGTACCCTCTCCATGGATGATGTGTCCATCCTCCATCATTTGGAATTTATGGCCCGAAATAACGTAAAGATGGCGTATATGGCGTCTGCTATATACCGGACTGCTCAGAATCTTCCTCTCCATGCCACCAAAGCATTTATGGAGGAGGCAAAGCAGGAGTTTGACCGGATGAGGGAGCTGAAGGAGGAACTTGAAGTAAAGGTGACCAAGTTGGAGAAGGATCTAGAGAACGAAAAGGCGAGTTCCCTTTCACTGGCAGCTTCTTTGAGGTTGGCCGAGGACACAGCCATGATGCATAAGGAGAGTTACGTTACGTCTTATCGGGAGGTGATGCGCCTGAGGGGGGAGTTGGACAATGCCCGGGAAGATTATTCTGAGCTCCAAGGTCATCTCGTTGGCAGCGTGACTACTGCTTACGAGAACCTGAAGGAGCAAGTTCGGGTCATTGCTCCCGAGGCAGATCTCACCCCTTTCAGCCTGGACAACGTTGTTAGGGATGGCAAGATTGTCCCTGATGACGAGGGTGATGATGATGCTGATCCTCCCCCTGTGTCCTCTGCCAAAGTGTCGACCTCTTCTGCTCCTCCGGTTGCACCTGATTCGGATTGCCAGGTTCTGAACCGGGAGGATGGAACTATAGACGCTGTGCCTATTCAGACTCATCCTCCTTCTCCTTGTCCTGATGCTGCCAAGAAGGCTCCTGATGCTTGCTGATCTCTTTCTGGATATTTATGTAGTTGGCCCGGCTTGTGGGCTCTTAAAACTTTTTGTTTATTTGCTGACGTTTTCTAGTTGCTTGTTTTATCAACTTTTATTTTGAAAAACAAAGAGTAGCTCGCTATCCTTTTAAGGTAGGTTTTGATGGCCTCCGAGGCTTTATAACTTTGTAGATTATATCAAGGTTTTTGACTTGTTATCTCTTCTGTTTTCTGAGAATGTTGGAACCTTGCAGCTCGATCTCTTTGGATTACTTTGTACGTATTGTTTATAGCATGGATCCTTTGAGGTTGTGTCTGTGTGGGTTCAACTTGTTTCTCAGTTTTCTCGCTTTTGTACGTATTTTTAGCACTCCGTAACCGATTCCTTTGCGTCGGTCCCCTTCTAAGTTATTTCTGTAATCCCCTTTCTTGGACCTTTATCAGGTTTCTTTTGGGGAGTACTTTTATAACTTGTTTTGTAGGAGATCAACTTCGTTAGGTCGATCTCTTTCTAAGTTATTTTTGTAATCCTCTTTCTTGTACCTTTGTCAGGTCTCTTTCAGGAGATTACTTTTATAACTTTGTTTTGTAGGAAACCGACTTCGTTAGGTCGATCTCTTTCTAAGTTATTTTTGTAATCCTCTTTCTTGGACCTTTGTCAGGTCTCTTTCAGGGATTAATTTTATAACTTTATTTTGTAGGAAACCGACTTCGTTAGGTCGATCTCTTTCTAAGTTATTTTTGTAATCCTCTTTCTTGGACCTTTGTCAGGTCTCTTTCAGGGATTACTTTTATAACTTTGTTTTGTAGGAAACCGACTTTGTTAGGTCGATCTCTTTCTAAGTTAAAGTAATCCTCTTTAATAGTGTTGGCCAGACCTCTTTCCAGGGTTTACTTATAACTTAGGTTGACTTGGTCCGACTTCTGAACGTCGGCCAGTCTTTAATTTATTATTTTAGCTATCCGTAAGACCTCGTCAGGTTCTTTTTTGGATTGCTTTCGATAACTTCTTACATTATTCTGTGTTCATCTTTGCCGATTTGTAGAAAGTGGTTGGCATCTTTAGATCGTCTTTTGGGTGAATCGCGTTTTCACCTTTATCGGATGGTTATCTTTATCGTGATCGTGCAGTGAAATTGTTTTTCACTTTCTGCCGATCTGTTGCTTTATAATCGAACGATGAATACTTCAGATTAATGCGTCTTGAAATCTTGTAGAATATCTTTTCTAACTGTAGTACCTTCTTAGGTTGCAGGCGTGCCATGATCTGGGAAGCTCTCGTCCATCGAGTTTGGACAGTCTGTAGTAGCCCTTCCCAAGTACTTCTATAACTAGGTAGGGTCCTTTCCAGTTTGCTGCCAGCTTTCCTTCTCCTGGTCGAGTTGTTCCAATATCATTTCGGATTAGGATAAGATCATTCTCTGCAAAACTTCTCGGTACTACCCTTTGATTATATCTGGAAGCCATTCGGCGCTTTAGAGCTTCCTCCCTGATCCGAGCTCTTTCTTGGATTTCAGGTAGTAGGTCGAGCTCTTCCCTCTGAAGTTGGGAGTTTGCTCCCTCATTGTAATGAACTACTCTAGGCGATCTTTCCTCAATCTCTACTGGAATCATTGCCTCTATTCTGTATGCTAACCGGAAGGGGGATTCCTTTGTGGTGGAATGTGGCGTCGTTCGATATGCCCATAGGACCTGTGGAAGCTCTTCTGCCCAGGCTCCCTTTGCATCTTGTAATCTCCATTTTAACCCGACCAATATGACTTTGTTGGCGGCTTCGGCCTGTCCATTGGCCTGTGGATGTTCGACGGAGGTGTACTGGTGCTTTATATTCAAGTCGGCTACTAGTTTTCTGAAGCCTGCATCTGTGAATTGAGTGCCATTGTCTGTGGTTATTGAATATGGAACTCCGAACCTTGTGACAATGTTTCTATATAGGAATTTCTAGCTTCTTTGGGCGGTGGCATTGGCTAGGGGTTCTGCCTCGATCCACTTTGTAAAGTAATCTACCCCTACTATGAGAAATTTAACTTGTCCTGATCCCTGGGGAAAGGGGCCGAGAAGATCGAGTCTCCATTTTGCAAACGGCCAAGGCGAAGTCACGCTGATGAGCTCTTCTGGCGAGGTGATGTGAAAGTTGGCATGTTTCTGACATGGTGGACATGTCTTTACAAATTCTGTGGCTTCTTTTTGTAATGTTGGCCAATAGAACCCTGCCCGGAGTACTTTTTTGGTGAGGGCCCATGCTCCGAGATGATTGCCACAAATACCGCCGTGTACTTCTTCTAACACTTCCTTTGTATGGGAGGTCGGCACGCATTTTAATAATGGTACTGAGATCCTTCTTTTGTACAGGATGTTGTTTATGATGGTGTAGTACTGTGCCTCCCTTTTTAGCCTATTTGCCTCCTTTTCTTCTGTGGGGAGTGTTCCTGTTTTGAGGTAGTTGATTATGGGGGTCATCCATCCTTGGTCCTGGTTTACTATGGCGAGGACTTTTTCCTCTTCCGAGATTGACGGGTTCTGTAACATTTCCTGGATGAGGCTTCTATTGTAGCCCCCTGGTTTGGTGCTGGCTAGTTTCGAGAGTGCGTCATCTCGGGCATTTTGTTCGCGGGGTATGTGGCAGATCTTATATTCCCCGATTTGTCTGAGCTGTTCCTTGGTCTTATCCAAATACTTTTTCATGGTGCGATCTTTGGCTTGGTAGCTCCTTGTTATTTGTGATGTGACCACTTGTGAATCGCTGTAAATGTTGAGTTTTTGAGCTCTCACCTCTTTAGCCAGCTTCAAACCAGCTAACAATGCTTCATATTCCGCCTGGTTTTTTGAGGCCGGGAACCCGAACTTGAGGGAGAGCTCAACTTGGGTTCCTTGGTTGCTTTCTATTATTACGCCTGCGCCGCTTCCAGTTTTATTTAAAGAACCGTCCACATAGAGATTCCATTCTATGAGGGTTTCCAGGGCATCTGTGAATTCTGCGATAAAGTCGGCCAGATACTGTGATTTGATGGTCGTCCGAGCTTCATATTGGAGATCGAACTCTGACAGCTCGACTGCCCATTGTAGAATTCTGCTTGCTAAATCTGTTTTCTGCAATATTCCTTTTAAGGGCTGGTTAGTTCGAACCTTAATGGTGTGAGCCTGGAAGTAAGGGTGGAGTCGTCGGGATGTTAAAATGAGAGTATAGGCGAATTTTTCTATTTTCTGGTAGTTCAGCTCGGATCCCTGTAGTGCTTTGATAATGAAGTAGACGGGTTATTGTCCATTCTCGTCTTCTCTGACTAGTGCTGAGGCTATTGCCCAGCTTCCTACTGCGAGATATAATATGAGTGGTTCTCCTTCTCGTGGTCGAGATAGGATAGGTGGCCGTCCTAAGAACTTCTTAAAGTCTTGGAAGGCTTGCTCACATTCTATTGTCCATTCGAACTGTTTTCCCTTTCTTAAAGTAGCATAGAAGGGGAGAGATCTTATCGCAGTTCCTGCTAAGAATCGGGATAGGGCGGCCAATCTCCCGTTGAGTTGCTGTACTTCTTTGACACAGGTTGGGCTCTTCATGTTGAGTATGGCCTGACATTTGTCTGGATTTGCTTCAATTCCTCTTTGTGTGAGCATGAAACCTAAGAATTTTCCCGCTTCTACTGCAAAGGTCCATTTCGCGGGATTGAGTCGCATGTCATGCTTTCTTATGGTGTCGAACACTTGGGCCAGGTCGGACAAATAATGTCTCTTCGCTTTGTGTTTTTATTAGCATGTCGTCCACGTAGACTTCCATGACCTTTCCGATGTGATCCGAAAAGACTTTATTCATTAGCCTTTGATAAGTAGCTCCTGCGTTCTTGAGACCGAAAGGCATCACAATGTAGCAGTAGTTTGCTTTCGGTGTTAAGAACGAGGTCTTTTCTTAATCTGGTGGATACATGGGGATTTAGTTGTACCCCAAGTATGCATCCATAAACGAGGGATATCTATATCCGGAGGAAGCATCTACCAGAGCATCAATACTTGGGAGTGGGCATGGATAGACCGCCAACTTATGACTCATTAGTTTAGGGTCTATTCCTGGGTAGACCGCCAACTTATGACTCATTAGTTTAGGGTCTATTCCTGGCATGTCTGCGGCTTTCCACGCGAAGAGATCAACATTATCTCGTAAGAATTGTATTAGTAATTCTTTTGAATCTTCTCTTAGGATTGTGCCGATATTAGTTGTTTTTTCCGAAGTATCCCCGATCTGAATCCTCTCTATCTCACCTTCTGGCTGTGGACGAAGCTCTTCTCGTCGTTGGACTCCGCCCAGCTCGATTGTGTGGAACTCTTCTCCTCCGCCTCTGAGGTTTAGGCTTTCGTTATAACAGTGACGTGCTATCTTTTGATATGCTTTAATCGTGGCTATTCCTATCGTAGTGGGGAATTTCATACATAGATGTGGGGTCGAGACTATTGCGCCAAGTTGGTTGAGTGTTGTCCGACCTATGAGAGCATTGTAAGCTGAACTTACATCGACCACGATGTAGTCTATTTTGAGGGTCCTGGATTGGTTCCCTTTTCCGAAGGTTGTATGTAGTGGTATGTATCCCAGTGGTTGAACCGAGGTATCTCCTAGTCCGAACAGACTGTTTGGATATGCTTTAAGTTCTTTTTCTTCTAAGCCGAGTTTATCGAAGGCTGTTTTGAATAAGATATCGGCGGAACTTCCTTGGTCTATTAAGGTGCGGTGTAGATTGGCGTTTGCCAATATGATGGTGATGACCATGGGATCGTCGTGTCCTGACATGATGCCGGAGGCGTCCTCTTTAGTGAATGTTATTGCCGGGATGTTGAGTACTTCCTCCTTTCCCTCGACATGATATACTTCTTTGAGATATCTTTTGCGAGATGATTTGGAGATCCCACCTCCTGCGAATCCACCATGTATCATGTGGACATGTCTCTCTGGTGTCCGAGGTGATCGTTCGGTTCGTTCGGTATCTTCATCTCTTCGTCTCTTTCTTTGATCATCATCTCGGGTGGCCAGAAATCGATCTAATTTTCCTTCTCTCACCAATTTTTCTATGATATTTTTTAAGTCGAAGCATTCATTTGTGGAGTGTCCTCGGACTCGATGGTATTCACAATATTCCTTCCGGTTTCCTCCTCCCCTTTTGCCTTTGAGTGGTCGTGCTGGGGGGATTTTTTCTGTATAGCAGACTTCTTTGTATATCTCGACTAGGGATGCCCTGAGAGGAGTGTAATTATGGTATTTTTTTATTTTCTCCCCTTGTCGATCTTCTTTTCTCTTGGATTCCTTGTCTTTGTCTCGGTAGGAGGCCCCCGATTTTGAGGTCTCTCCTAACCGAGCGTTTTCTTCCATGTTGATATATTTTTCTGCTCGTTCCTGTACTTCGTCTAAGGAGGTCTGATAAACTCCATTTGTAGGGTTTATCTTGTATTGATTTTAGGGGATTTTATAACCTTTTACCCACATTTATCCATTGAAATAGCATGGTTTTATAACTTCTCCTTTAATTGTGCTTAAGAGTGAAAACATGCTTTCTAGGTCTTAAAATAGCTAAATCTAATTCTCCTTGATTCCATTAGATGCCTTGATATGTTTGTTAAGTGATTTAAGGTTTAGGAGGCAAAGATTTGATCAAAGGAATGAAGAAAGAAGCATGAAAAGTTGGAGAACTCATGAAGAAATGAAAGAACCGGAAAGCTGTCAAACCGACCTCTTCGCACTTAACCGACCATAACTTGAGTTACAGAGGTCCAAATGATGCGGTTCTAGTTTGGTTAGAAAGTTAACATCCGGGGCTTCGAAACGATATAAGATTTGTCATAGTTGCTACACTTATGGTGGCGCGCATGCGCATAGTACGCGCACGCGCCGTTGCTGCCACCTGGTTCACTTAAAGCAAAACGTGACCAACGAATTCTAAAGCCTTGTGGGCCCAATCCAACTCATTTCTGATACTATTTAACCCAAGGAGTGAAGAGGGAAACATAAGTTAGTTACCATTAGTCATAGTTTTAGTAGTTAGAGTTAGTTTCTAGAGAGAGAAGCTCTTACTTCTCTCTAGGATTAGGATTAGGATTAGTTCTTAGATCTAGGTTTTAATCTTTGCTTTCTTCTACTTCTACCTTTCAATTCTTTGTTGTTACATTCATCTTCCTCTATTCTTTTGTTGTAATTTCCTTTATGTTGTTCTTATGCTTTGTTGTGGATCTACTTTTGTTCCTCCTATTCTCTTTCAATTCAATTAGAGGTAATTCATAATAATTGTGTTCATTTGATTTGTTGTTGTTTAATTCCTTGCAATTGAGTAGTGTAGATTTACTTTTCTTGCAATTTTACTATGCTTTCCTTTTATGCCTTCCAAGTGTTTGATGAAATGCTTGGTTGGATTTTAGAGTAGAATTTTATACTCTTGGCTTGGAAAGGTAACTTAGGACCTCTTGAGTTACTAATGTCCAAGTAATTGATGATTGGGATTTTAGAGTAGAATTTTATACTCTTGGCTTAGGGGTTTGTACTAGTGACAAACAACTTTTTGTATGAAAGGATTATTGATTGGTTTAGAAACTATACTTGCAACGAGAATTCATTTGTGAAATTCTATACCATCAAAAATCCTATTCATCAAGGTCGGGTACTTTTTTGATATAGACTGGCTAAAAGGTCCCTCTCGTAGGCCGTTGATGAGTCCCATGATGGCGGCCTCTGTTGGTAAACTTTGTATGTTCATGCACGTTTTGTTGAACCTCTCCATGTAGTTGCGGAGGCTCTCCCGATCTCCTTGTTTGATCCCTAGTAAGCTAGGGGCATGCTTGGCCTTATCTTTCTGAATGGAGAATCTGGCTAGGAATTTTTTAGCTAGGTCATCAAAGCTTGAGATGGACTTTGGGGGTGGGTTGTCGAACCATCGGATTGCTGTCTTTGTGAGAGTTATTGGAAAGGCTTTACAGCGAACAGCATTTAGGGCGTCGTTCTGCTTCTGAAGTTACTGAGGTGTGGTTGGGGTTCGTGGTGCCATCATACAGGGTCATATCCGGGAGTTTGAAGTCTTTTGGAATTTTGGTTTTCATGATTTCCCTGGTGAACGGGTCTTGCTCTTTGCATGAATTTTCTTCGAGATTGGCCCGAGGGGCTTTTAATTTAAGATCGGCTTCCAATTGCTGTAGTTTTTCTTCCAATTGACGTCGCCGCACCTCTCTTTGTAGATCTTTTCCGATTTCTCGTTGTCGTTGGGTTTCTTTTTCAAGTTGTTTTAGGCGATCTAGGAGCACTTCTATTGCCCCCGAATTTGGTGAGTATTTCTCCTTGTTGGTTTCCGGGGTATCTTGCAGCGTGAATCCGCGTTCTTGTGTTGTGTTCTATCTTCCAGACCTGAATCGTGGTCGCTGTCATGGTCGTCCGCCATGGTGATGGGATGACTTCCAGGTCCCCTGCAACGGCGCCAATGTTCCGAGGGTTACCTGAAACTGGAGGTCGATCTCGGACGAGATCATCCGTACTAGTCGTAGCTGGTGTGTCCGGCAGGTGGATGACAGCCGGAGCTGGTACGTTCGACTTGTTGGACTGATGGTGCTACTGATCCTCTGTCACCGAAAGGTGGGGGTACCTGCAAGGGACTCCGATGCTTAAGTTAGCAAGGGTATTAAGCAGGTTTTATGTAGAATCAGAGTATGAGTTATACATGGGTGCTCCAACGTATTTATAATGATGAGATGTGACCTTTTGGATAAAATAAGTTAGTTATCTTATCTTATCTTTATCTTTGAGTTGAGGTCAGCGTATCTTCAATGGAACCGCCTTTATCTCTATAGGCTTGGGTTGCCCTAGGATTTGGGTCGTGTTCCTCTGTTTGGGCCCTTTATTGGGCTCTCCTGTCGATTTGGCCGAGCTCTTTGAGAAGAGGTTGGCTAGTCGGACCTAAGGAGGTCGGTCGCTTTTATCGCTAATCATCCCGGGTCGGGTAACTCGACCCAGGGTATGAACAGTTTTCAAATGGGTGGAAGCAATTCCTACCCGCACTGATGATGCTAACACTATTGTTTTCTTTGTGAGAAACCATATTATTTGCAGCTTTAGATCACCACGAGCAATCGTGAGCGATCAAGGCACCCATTTTTGTAACAGGAGACTCACAAGATTAATGAAGAAGCATGGGATAATTCATAAGGTTGCAACAGCATACCACCCTCAGACCAATGGGCAAGCCGTGGTGTCAAACAGAAAGATAAAGCGTATCTTGCAGAAGATAGTCAAACCTCATAGAAAAGACTGGAGCACCAGGCTACAAGATGCACTATGGGCATACAGGACAGCATATAAAACACCCATTGGGATGAGCCCTTTCCGCTTAGTTTATGGAAAAGCTTGTCATCTCCCAGTTGAAGTAGAGCACGGAGCCTTTTGGGCAGTCAAGGAGTGCAACATGGGAATTGAGGAAGCCGGAGCTGAAAGGAAATTGCAACTGCAAGAACTGGAGAGCCTTTGATGTGTGGAAAACGATCCAACACAAAACTCACCGGCAAGTGTACCGGGTCGCATCAAGTAATAAAACTCACTGGAGTGAGGTCGATCCCACAGGGATTGAAGGATTGAGCAATTTTAGTTCAGTGGTTGATTTAGTCAAGCGAATCAAGTATTGGTTGAGTGATTTTGTATCCAACAGTAAGTAAATAGCAGGAAATGTAAAGGGAGAGGGATGAATTGCAAAAATTTAAAAGAACTGAAAGTAAAAGAGCTGAATCTTAAAGAACAAGAAATTAAATGACTGAAACTTAAAATGCAAGAAATGTAAATTGCAGTAACTTAAAGTGCAAGAAATATAAATTGCTTGAATGAAAGAAAGGGAGTTGAGGACTGGGAATTCAGAATTTAAGCAAGGGAAATTAAATTGCAGCAATTAGCTAAGCAAGAGATGATTTGAATTCTGCCAGATCTCAAACAGAAATGGAAATTAAATTGCAGCAGTGGTTCAACAGAAGAACCAAAAAGAAAATTGGGTCTCAGGACTCCAGAGACTAGATAGCAAAGTCTAGATCTCAATTGCCTTCCCAGATCCAAGTTCACAAAGCAATTAACAAGAAATTAAAGATGAAGCAGTAAAGGAAATTGGTTTCAACTCAATTATGCAGAAGGGAAATTAAAGAGGTCTTGAATAGAGATTGAGACAGAAATTCCTCAATTCTTCACACCCAAGACTCAAACAAGAAAAGTAAAAAGTGCTCAAGCAAGAACGAGGAAGAAGAGAGATCAATTCTCCTTCCCAATTCTCTAAAATCTCAGTTCCAAGCTCTCAAAATCAAGTCTAAAGATGTGAAAATTCAAAAATCAAAAGAAAGATTCCTAATTACATCAAACTATCTCCTATTTATACACTTTCTATTCTTGGATTTTTGGAATTTGGATGGGCTTTTGATTTGGTGAAGAAATGAATTAGATTGGATTTTTAATCCAATTTTCAGCCCATGAGAAAGTAGCTTCCAGGAGGCTGCCCTGCCCTTGTGGAGGGCAGAGCAGGAAATGGTGCATGCGGCCTCATTGCGTGCGCTTGGTGCGTGTGATGCGTCAGGATGCTGCCCTGCCCTTGTGGAGGGCAGGGCAGAGTTGCCATGGTGCGCCAAGTGCTGCCCGTGCGTGCGTGCTGCTGGCTGAGTGCTCAAGTCCTGGCCGTGCCAAAATGCTGCGCCAGCCATGCACTAAGAAATGTTGCCCTGCCCTTGTGGAGGGCAGGGCAGTGTTGCCAATGGATGAAGTCCCAAGTTCGAAACTTGGTGGAGGCACACGCTGCTCTTTTTTTCTTGGTTTTCTTGGCACCAAAGTAACGCCTAGTTCCTTGCTTCCTCATGGTGCTGTGTTCGATTCTTGGAGATTGAAAACAAGCCAATTTTTGCTTGTTTTCCTTGTATTTGAGCGCTACCCCTTTCCTCCTTGTTCTTGGGTTCGAAACCCATAGGAAACACTAGGAAGCAATTTCCTTTGAATTATTCTTGGATGAAGCCCGATATTGCTCTTGAGGAGGGCAGGGCAGAGTTTTTGCTTCCTTTGGTCCTTGGCATCAAATTGTGCTCCGCCCTTATTGTGGGCAGGGCAGTGATGCTTTTCATGGCTTGGTTCATTATGCTGCTCTCCTGGAGGGCAGTGTGCTCTTGTGGAGGGCAATGTTTGCTTCCTCCTTCTATGTTGCACCACACTTCTCATCTCTTGGCCACACTTCTTAAGCCACGTTTTTCTTCTTTTCTTCCTTTCTTCACCTACAAGAAACCAAAACAACCAATCAAAGTATCTCTAAACTCATAAGGTTTATAATTCATTAAAAATCAATAAATTTTAGCTCAAACCTCATGATTTAGCATCAATTTAATGGTGGTTGTTTGATTTAAAGAAGTCATGCATTTTCATTCCAAATTACTTACTTAGGATGCAAGAAAGTGCATAAAGACTAATGAAACAAGTGAAATTAGCTTGAAAAATGGGTATATGATGACTTGTCATCAGCCTTTGCCTAGAAGCTTATGAGAACTCGAGAATATACAAGGAGAAGATAAAGGCTGTACATGATCAGCACATCAAGAAAAAAGAGTTCCAGCCTGAGGATTTAGTCCTCCTCTACAAGTCTCGACTGAGGCTCATGCCAGGCAAGTTGAGATCAAGATGGGAAGGTCCATACAGAGTAGAGAAGGCTGAACCATACAGAGTTTATCACCTTAGCCATCCTTCAAGCTTTGAACTTATCAAAATTAATGGACAACGTCTGAAGCTGTACCATAGCGAGAAGATGCAGAAAAACAAAGAGCTTGAGATCTTCCTCTTGAAAGATCCCCACATGGCAGAAGATTGAGCTAGTGGAGCGTCCAACTTACGGACGTTAAAGCAAAGTGCTAGGTGGGAGACAACCCACCATGGTATGATCGTTCTTTTCTTTATTTTTCATTTTCCTACTTAATAACTCTTCTCTTTATCAGCATATTTCGTGCATCTGCATTTGCATACTTTTTCACAAAAAAAATGCCACGCGACGCAACCGCATCAGCGACGCGTCCGCGTCGCAAGGAGAGGGGAGAAAATAAAAAACGAACAGAGAGTCACGCTGGAGCATGGCTGGAGGCGTGCCAGTGGCACAAAGTGTCCCACGCGACCGCGTCACTGACGCGTCCGCGTCATATGGGAATCATGGCCTCCCACGCGACCGCGTGCCCTGATTTTCGACGTAAAAAGGGGTGCACAACAAATTATTGTGCGAGAGTGGTGCTGGAATGGTGCTGGACGCACCAACCCTATCACGCGACCGCGTCGCTGACGCGCCCGCGTCATCCCTTTTGAAGCCCACTCACACGATCGCATGCCCCACGCGATCGCGTCACCCCAAATTTGGCAAATATATCAATTTGAACAGAGAGTTGTGCAGGGGCGAGGCTGCACTCATGCCAGAAGCACAATATGGGTCACGCGACCGCGTGACTGACGCGACCGCGTCAACTAAATTAAAGTGCAATCACGCGAACGCGTGCCTCACGCGGTCGCGTTGCTTGCACCACACAGCTCAACCAAAATTGCCAAAATATCTTATCTTTCTCTCCTCCAAATCCTAATTTTTCTTTTCCCTCCTTATTTCTTACTTCTCCCTTCTTCCTTCTATCTCCCATTTCACTCTCTCTCTTTCTCACCTCCATTAACAAGGTTTTATTTTCTTCTTCCTTCCTTCCTTTTCTATCATTCTTCTTATTTTATATGTTATTTTCTTTTCTTTTCTTTTTCTTTTCATTATCCATATTTTCTTTCTTCTTCTTTCCTTTTTACATGGTGTTAGCAATTTATTTGAGTCATTATTCCTCATTATATGCTTGTGGATTGTTGCAAATTATTTGGCAATTATATATTATTTTCTTTAAAGGGTTGCTTGCATGTTTGCTTTAATACTTTCTATACCTTATTTACCATGCACGCTATGTGTTTGTGAAAAAGCCCATATGGCATTATGCACTTCTCTATTATACTTCCTACTATTCAAAGCATGTTTTTCACAAATTCCCTTTACTATTTTATTAACTGAATTTAATTTCCAATACAAACGTGATAGTTTGTTACGAAGTGATGCTTGATCTATGCTACTCATGCCCATACCGGCATGCCAATAAACATCTTGCATCTACTTCCCTATCGTGCACTTATTCTATTCCCTTTCTTGATCTTTTCACATGTTGTCATGACCATGTGTTTATTTCATTCATCTTTACCGTGCACTGATTATCACTCACTCCATCCCCTTCCTTGCTTTAATTCTTTGGATTTAACTTACTTTCTCTTCCCTTTTTCAGAATGGCCACCAAGAAAGGCAAAGAGAAAGCTACCCCTAAACCCACAGCAAGAAAAAGAACGAAGAGAGCATTAGTGGCAGAGCCTTCTTCAACTACAGTCAAGCCCTCAACAAAAAGAATTAAAAGGATTATCAAGGTTGATGAAAAGGAGCGAGCCTTCCCAGCCAAAGACACTGCATGATTCCCAAATCTCTACTGTGAGCAGATGTTTCCTATTCTGGCAGCTCGAAATTACAACAATGAACACCTTCTTATCCTTCCGCCTCGTATCGCTGAATTTGTTGAGCCACAAATTGCATAAAGACATTGGGGATTCTTACAGAGACAGTCACGACAGGTTAATCTTTCTTGGGTTGTTGAGTTCTACTCCAACTTCCACCTGCCGACTCTGCAGTCCATCTATTTACGCCAGAAGCAAGTCCCCATTACAGAAGAGGCCATATAGCAAGCCTTAGATCTCCCACCTGCTCCAGAAGGATTGGACGCCTTTCAGAAAGCCACAATCAAGCGCCAGGCATACACCTTTGACTGGGACGCTGTTCTCAGAGTTATCGCTCGACCTGGCAGTAAATGGATCTTCGGAGACCATCGTTCCCGTCCTAAGGGAATCTCGGCTTCTGCACTCACCTTAGAGGCTCACGTATGGGCACAGATTATGTCCCATTACGTCTTCACGAGTACTCATGAGTCCTCCTTCACAGCAGACATGGCCGTTCTACTATGGTGCATCCTCACAGACCAGCTTCTTAATTTACCGAGACATATCCAAAATGCTATGGAACATGTGCAGATCGCGGGCAACCTACCTTTCCCCGCATTGGTCTCTGATCTTATCTGAGCTGCCGAAGTATCCTACAGAGCTGGAGACACCAAAGCCATTCTTCCACGAGATGATCAGTATGTCCCTAACGGGAGATATCTCAGGCCACAGCTTGCCACTACCAGCCAGTCCACAGAGGATGCTACAGCTCCTCCACCATCTACTAGTCAACTGCTGCATCAAATACTGAAGCAGTTGGACCAACATGAAAAGAAAGCAAAACTCCGAGAGCGCCGCAACCAACGCCGTTTCAAACACCTCAGAGAGCTGCTTAGAGGAGATTGCAGAGACTCAGACACCCCGGACTTCACTTCCTTCACCAGCACAGGGAGCCATGACGACCCTGACTATGGAGACACTGCCACCAGCCCACCATTCTTCCTGACAAATGGCATCGAGGACGGTGCAAAGCCTTAAGTGTGGGGAGGTTGGTCAGTACCTGAATTCCGGAGGTAATTTCTCTTCCCTAGCACCAATAAATTAGGATATTTTAGTTAGATTTTCTTTCTTTTATAGAATAGGATAAATTGCATAGTAATAGGTTAGTAGCATGCATGTTCTACTTGATTGAAAAGACAATAAGTTTCTTCTAAAAAGCTATCTTTGGAACAAAATTTCACTAATTTTAATCAAAACTCTTATGTTAAAATTGCTTGAAGTTGTATTTGGAACATGATTTTTGAGCTAAAGAACACACAACCTGTGAAAATTTGAGCCTTTATGCATGGTTACATTATTTAACCATAATTATTTTATTCTAGTGTGTTTACTTCTCTATGATTGTAATCTATATTTTGTTTCATCCTATATGTCCAATATTTATTATGTTTATATGCTTGCATGTGATTGAGGCCATTATTTATTTAAACTCACTTATCCGAATTAAGCCTACCCTTTTTAATTAACTTTGTTAACCACTTTGAGCCTTTAAATCCCATTTGTTCTATATTTTACCACATTACTAACCTTAAGTGGAAAAACAATTGTATATCCCAAATTGAACCTTTGGTTGGCTTAAGATAGAATTGTGTATGCTAGTTATGTATGGGAATTTGTGGGAACAAAAGTTATTAAGGAAAGGTGTCATGATAATACAATGGGAATTTGGATACCTACTCATGTGAAACTATAAGAATTAAAAATCTATGTGCATTGATAAGCTATGTTTATTTTTATAAAATAAAAAAAAAATCAATAAATAAATAAGAGGACAAAATTACCCCAATGCTGAATTAAAAATTCAAAGATCAATGCACATATGATAAAATTAATACATGAGTATGGAATGTAAAAGGGAATTCTGGGTAGCTAGGTATGAATTCTAAAGTTATATAAAATATATAGGTTGGGTTAAAGCTGGGTTAATTAAAGATTCAATTTATAAGCTCACTTAACCATATATGTATCCCTATCCTTACCTTGGCCCCATTACAACCTTGAAAAGACCTCATGATGTTTGCATTGGCATATTAACTGTTGTTGATTGGTTAGGAGAAAAACAAAAGTTAGAGAGCATGATTAGAGAAGGATAGAGTGATTACTGATGATGTTTTTGTGGAAAAACGAATTTTCCAAACACATAGATCTAACCGGCAAGTGTACCGGGTCGCATCAAGTAGTAATAACTCACAAGAGTGAGGTCGATCCCACAGGGATTGATGGATCAAGCAATTTTAGTGGGTGATTAGTTTAGTCAAGCTAACATTTAAGTGAGAATTGTGGCAGCAAAATGTAAATAGCAATGAACTTAAAGTGCAGAATGTAAATAGGCAGGAAGCTTAAAGAACAAGAAAGTAAAATTGCAAGAATCTTAAATGACAAGAAATGTAAATTGCATGAAAAGTAAAGGGGGTTGGGTGCTGGAAATTAAAGAGAGCAGTAAAGCAAAGCGTAGAACAATTGCAGGGAGATTAAATTGCTTAAAATTAAATTGGAAGCAATAGGAACAGAAAGGTAAAAATGCAGATGAAATAACAGCAGAAAAGTAAATCAGCAAGAAAGCTCAATTCAAATATGAAATCTAAAAAGACAAGTGAGGATCTCAGGAAATCAAAGAGACTAGAGAACAAGTCTAGATCTCAATTCCTTCCTTGATCCAACCAAGAACAATTGCAGAAGGAAAGAAGATAAATGAATTGCAGAATTAAAAGAGAAGATGAAGCAGTATGTGAATTTCAATTATGCAGAAAAAGTAAACAAGAGATCTTAAGATGAGAATGAAACAGAATTCCTCCAATCTCACTCAAGATTCAAAACAGATAAGAAAACTAAAGGATAGAGCTATCTATTCCTAATGGAGCCGGCCTTCCTTCAAAGATGGAAATGATGCCTTATATAGGCTTTACAAAATAAAATGAAAATGAAATTAAAACAAATTACAAAAATGAAAATCCTAAATTACTTGATCCATGTGCCTTTGAGTGATGATTTGGGCCTTGCTTGCTTTGGATTTGAGGAGAAATGGGTTTGGTTGGCCTTGATTCAATTTGGAGAGAAATTGAATTTAAATGAAAATTTGGTTGAATTTTGGCCCATGTTGCTCCCAGGAGGCTGCCCTACCCTTGTGGAGGGCAGGGCAGAAAATTGATGCATGGTGCGGGAGCTTGGCGCGGCATGGTGCGAGTCTGGCGTGGCGTGGTGCGTGAGAGGCTGCCCTGCCCGCGCCAAGGGCAGGGCAGGAAGAGTTTGATGCGCCAGGATTGAGGAGTGCGCGCGCTTGGTGCTGCCAGGGGAGGAAATTGGTGCGCCAAATTTGTTGCTTGGTGCGCCAAGTTCTTGTGCCATCCAAATGCTGCCCTGCCCGCGCCAAGGGCAGGGCAATGTTCCTTCCTTCATGTCCCAAGTTCGAATCACGGAGGAGGCAAACACGCTACATCATTTTCCTTGGCTTCTTTTTGCTTATTTTTGGCCCTTAAAGATGCCTCTCGTTCCTGCCCCAATTGTGCGCCAAATATGGATTTCTATATATCGTTGGAAAGCTCTGAATGTCAGCTTTCCAACGCAACTAGAAGCACATCAATCGGACGTCTGTAGCTCAAGTTATAGCCCTTTGAAGTAGGCATGGTCATGCTGTTTGCGCCCAGATTTTACTTCAGCGAAATTCTTGCTTCCAATCCTCAATGTGCATCACGATTCTGCCCTTGGCAAGGGCAGGGCAGTGTGCGTGCTGGCTGCTTCCTTCCTTGATTTGGTCATGGGCCACGCTTTTAAAAGCGTGGCCTAAGGCTCCAAAGTGTACCCCAACTTCAAAGTGTACCCCAAAGCTCTTTTTTTCTCCTTTTTTTGTGCTTCTTTGCTTCTTTTTCTTCTTATTTTCTACAAGATATAAAAAATTAAAATATCAAGAAAATATATCATTTAAGTACAAAAAGCATTCAATATTTAAGCACAAATCATCAATTTCTTGTATGAAAAAGCATAGAAAATGGGTATATGATGACATGTCATCACAACACCAAACTTAAATCTTGCTTGTCCCCAAGCAAGAAAAGAATCATGTAATAAAGATTGACAATCCAAGGTAAGAAGAATAGCAACTCAATGTTCATGGCAAGCTAGTTTTCTATGCATGCTACAATTACAAAAGAGATGTAAATGATTGATGCTTCTATCTAGCTTATTTTATGAAATCTTTTTCTTATAATTCTTCCTTGAAACAAGCTTTTGATTTTTTTTTTCTCTTTTTTTTTTTTTTAGCTTCTCCTTTTGGGTGCTTTGCCCCATGAGTAAATAACAAAGCTACGACTTCTAAATGCTTTGTTTTCAAGTATTACCACTTGATACATAAGCACCACAAGCATTTAATTAGAGGACTTCATTAAGCTCATTTTTTCTTTTCTTTTCTTGACTCTCTAATCATTGATGCTCAGAGCCTTGAGCTTTGAGGGAGTGCTTTTGCACTTGAGCCTAGCCTTGACTTCTAAGTGTTTTGTTTTCAAGCATTTGGCTTGATACATAAACACCACAAGCACTTAGCAAATAAATTGCCATTGGTACTCAGAGCCTTCAGCTTTCTCATTCTTTCCCTTTTTCTTTTCTTGCTTTAATTGTATTTGCTTCTTCAAGGTTTTCATGATTTCAAAAGATTTCACAAAATGTACTAGATGAAAAACTTCAATTAAATAAAATCCAATGCAATTGAGCAACAATCAATCATACTAGCTATCCAATACTTGTATGCACATGCTAAATTCTTCTTTAATGCCTTGTTTGTTTATGATCATGATGCTTTTTTGCTTTTTGATTCACAAAACTCAAGTTGGTAGTCATAATGTCACAGCACCATGTTTCAATCAAATTCAAGCTATGCTTAATCATACCACACATGTACACAGAAAATATAAAGACAATCATGCAATTTAAAGTGCTAGAAACAAATGAGAGGAAAAGGAACTTTACAACCTTGTAGTCCATCTTCTCTATTGTTGTCATTTTCCTTCCATTCTTCTCTTTCCCATACCAAATCAGAATGCTTGCTCTTCCTCAAGCAACAATTAGAACAATGGTGGTGGGGTCTAAAATGGATCATGAATGTCTTACACAAAAGGATGTCAGTAGCATATGTGTTTAGGCAAGCAAGATTAAGATAACAATCAAGGCACAGAGAAATAAAAACACTATAATTGCAAACATAAGATGGTGTGCATGATACATTGCATAAAAATATAAGTGGCACACCAAACTTAGTGTGACACTTTCACTTGGAATTGATGCAAGTATCTTGTAAGGATTGGAACCAAATTTTGTTGCATAGCAACACCAAACTTAGAATACAACCATATGTCAATTTATTTGAATTAAAACTAAACAAAAGAAACTGTTATATGTTAAATACAATCACCAAGCCAAGAATATGTCATGAATAAAGCTCTCTTGGTAAAGTATTAACAAACACAGTAAATAAGCAAACTAAAATGAAAGCAAACAGAAAAATGACTAAAAAAAAGTAGAATGAAAAAGTGTCAAATTAAAAGAAAAAAATAAAACTGCAGAGGCATTATGATTATGCAGACAAGTAGTGTTGCTTGAATGAATTGCATAGAAAAATAAGTGGTACACCAAACTTAGAATCTTGGTGTGTCACTTTCATTTTTGATTTGATGCAATCATCCAAAAAGATTGAAAATGTGTTGCATGGCAACACCAAACTTAGAATGTAACCATATGCCAATTTATTGAATTTAAACAAAGTAAAGAAAGAAAACAAAGCAGAGAAGAGAAATTATACCTACGGTTGGGTTACCTCCCAACAAGTGCTCTTTTAGTGTCATTAGCTTGACATGTTGTTCTTCACTTTCTTCCTCTTCTTCCAGTTTGTTAAGAGGAATGACCTCAAAGGAGGGAAAGATTCAGCTAGTGTCCCTTGTCTTGGCCTTTCCTCAGCAAGATTCCTTTTGCAAATGACTTGATTGGTCTTGCTTGCTGGATTAGGGACAGAATTGGTGTTCTTGTTAGTTGCCTTCACTTCTTTGAATTCAAGACTTGGTTGTTGTGTGATTATTGGAGTTTTGTATTCATCCAGGGCTTTTTGCATTGGTGGTTCCATGAGCTTTTCTTCTATGTACTTCTCTGCTTCACTTGAGTTTGACTTCTCTTGAGTATCCTCCTCACTAGCTTGTTCTTCCACTTCCTCTTTTACACTCAACATTTGCTTTAATAACTCTTTCATGGAGGAGGTTTGTTGATTTTCCCAAGCTTTCTTCATCTCCTCTTCATATTTTTCGATCAGTGTTGAGCATCTTTGGTCTAGGGGAGTTTGAGGAGGTTGTGAGTGTTCAGGTTCTCTTGTCATCTCAAGTGCAGTTTTAGGTTCAAATGTTTCCACCACCTCTTCCTTCTTTGCAATTTCACTTGATGCAGTAGCCTCTTCCTCTTGTTTTTCCTCCTTTTTCGTTGCACTCACCACTTGAGCTACGTGCACTTCCATGTTTGTGAAGAAGTTTTCTTTTCTTTTCCAGAATTTCTTTGTCTCCTCCTCATATTTTTTGAACATGGACTCAAGCTTTGAGAGCCTTGAGTGGTTCATGGAAGTTTGTGTGGGTGGTGAGTTTTGAAAGGGGCTTTCTGTTGAAGTATGGTTAAGTGATGATGTGTTTGGATGAATATCACATGGAGCACTAGAATTCCCTTCCCAGCCACTGTTAGAATCATGACTTGCATCATTTTGTGGTGGAGGGAAATATCCCATATGATTTTCTTTTTCATCTTGTGGTTCTGAAGCATAGCTCCATGAATTGGAGTGCACAGCTATGTGGTTTTATCATGATCCTTACCCACTTATTCATTAATTTAGCATGCATTTATATTTCCTTCCTGAAATTACTACATGGTTGAAAACTGCTTCCTAGAGACTTTTTAATTATGCATTTTAGTTTTCCTTTATCCCATTCAATACCGTAATCTGTGTGTTAAATGTTTCAGGCTTTATAGGGCATGGATGAGTTGGAGAATGAAAGGGAAGCTAGCAAAAATGGAAGGAACACAAGAAATTGAGGAGATAACCAGCGAGAAGTGATGCGGCCGCATGGCTCACGCGTTTGCACGAAAGAGGAGAAATCGCAGTGACGCGGCCGCATGGCTCACGCGACCGCACGGAATGGAAAAGCACAAGTGACGCGGAGGCGTGGATGACGCAAATGCGTGGCAGGGAAAAACGCGAATGATGCATCCGCATGGATGACATGATCGCGTGACGTGCGCAATCTGCATAATCTGCAGGATTCGCTGGGGGCGATTTTAGGCCCTATTTTGACCCAGTTTTTGGCCCAGAACAGCAGACTAGAGCTAGAGAATATGCAGAAACCAGAGACAACAATTTATTCTACAGAGTTTTAGTTTCAGATCTAGTTTTTACTCCTCCTCTAGGTTTTCTCTCTAGACATTCATAGTTCTTAGGATTTTATTTTTCTACCACTTTTTGCATTGGGATACTGAGAAGAGTTATTACCTCATCAAAACTTCATCATTCTAGTTCGTTTTCTTTACTTGGCTTTACTCTTCCATGTCCTTTGCTTTGCTTAATTTTACCATTGGTATATATTTAGGATTATTTAATACAAGGATTATTTTTATTTTTAATTGATTATTTGATTTTTATTTACAATGTCTTTCTTCAATTCCCTTTCATATGTTATGAATTTTACATTCACAATGAGCGAGTAGTTCCCTAACTTGATGGGGAGTTGATTGAAAAGAACCCTTGAGTTGGAAGGCTTGAAAGAAAGATTATAATTGGGTTATTGTTGGCTTGCCCTCTAGTCACTAACACCAATCCCTTTTAATTAAGTGGGTTGCAACTTGTGAACGGGCATAGCATCCCAACTTATTTGACTTTCCCTTACCTAGTAAGAGATAACTAAACAGGATAACCTTTAATTATCAATTAATCTAGAGAGTAATCCAACAACAGCGGGATTTCCAACTAATCAACTCCCAGTCAAGGCTTTTATTTACATTATTCAAATTTTCCAATTTTATTTCCTGTTTACTTAACTCAAACCTTTTTGAAAACATCTAATTAATAAAATAGCACACTTTTCTGCAACTCGTTGGGAGACGACCTGGGATTCATACTCCCAGTATTTTAATTTTAAATTCCTGTGACACCTTTCTAAATTGATAAGTGGATTTCTGGTGAATTAAGAACTGTACTTGCAACGTATATATTTTAATAATTTTTAATTCACCAATTTATGCCGCATCAGTTTTTCTATGACATTTTTCAGGTCGAAACACTCATTGGTGGAGTGTCCATGGATCCGATGGTATTCACAATATTCAGCCCAGTTTCCTCCTCCCTTTTTGCCTTTGAGTGGTCGAGCTGGTGGTATTTTTTCCGTGTTGCAGACTTCTCTGTAGACATCCACAAGAGACACCTGAAGAGGGGTGTAATTGTGGTATTTTTTGATTTTCTCTCCATGTCGATCTTCCTTTTTTCTGGAATCTTTGTCTTTATCCTGAGGGGTGAACCCTGCTTTTGAGGTCTCTCCTAATCGGGAGTTTTCCTCCATGTTGATGTACTTTTCCGCTCGCTCCTGCACCTCATTCAGAGATGTGGGGTACTTCTTTGATATAGATTGACTAAAAGGCCCTTCTCGCAGGCCATTAATGAGACCCATGATGGCAGCTTCTGTTGGAAGGTTTTGTATATCCATGCATGTTTTGTTGAATCTCTCCATGTAGTTACGCAGGGTTTCCCGCTCTCCTTGTCTGATTCCTAGTAAGCTCGGAGCATGTTTAGCTTTATCCTTCTGAATGGAGAATCTGGCCAGGAATTTTTTAGCCATGCCGTCGAAACTCGAGATGGACCTAGGAGGGAGACTGTCGAACCATCTAATTGCTGTTTTTGTTAAAGTAGTTGGAAAGGCTTTGCAACGAACTGCATCTGAGGCATCGGTGAGGTACATTCTGCTTCTGAAGTTGCTGAGATGATGGCTGGGATGTGTGGTGTCTGGGAGTTTAAAGTCCTTTGGGATTTTTGTCTTCATGATTTCTTTGGTGAATGGGTCTTGCTCCTTTCGTACGTTATCTTCGGGAATGGATCGGCTGGCTTTCGTCTTGACATCGGCTTCAATTTTTAGGAGTTTGGCTTCCAGTTCCCGACGTCGCCTTATTTCTCTTTGTAGATCGTTCTCAGCCTCCCGTTGACATAGAGCGTCTTCCTCAAGTTGTTTTAACCGATCTTGAAATGCCTCTAGGGCTCCCTCGTTTGGGGAGTTCTTATTGTTGATTTGGGGAGTATCTTTTGGTGTTGTGTCCGCATTTTTATGCGGCGTTTTTTCTTCTAGATCTGAGGTGTGATCGTTGTCATGGTCGTCCGCCATGGTAATGGAATGACTTCCAGGTTCCCCGGTAACGGCGCCAATGTTCTGAGGGTTACCTGAAACTATATGTCGATCTCGGATGAGATCTTCTGTAATGGTCGGAGTTGTTGTGTCCGACTTGTTGGAATTGGTGGCGGTGTTGATTCCTTAGTCCCCAGAGGGTATGAGTAGAATTAGAGTATGAGTTATACTTGGGTGCTCCAGTGTATTTATAGTGATGGGGCGTGACCTTTTTAGATAAGATAAGTTAGTTATCTTATCTTATCTTACCTTCTAGGTGAGGTCAGATTATCTTTCATGGGAATCGCCCTTCCCTCTGTAGGTTTGGGATGCTTTAGAATTTGGGGCGTGTTCCTCTATTTGGGCCCTTCTTTGGGCTTTTCAGATGACTTGGCCGAGCACTTTGAGAAGAGGTCGGGTTGTCCTGACCTGAAGAGGTCGGTCGCTTTGCCTGTAGAACATCTCGGGTCGGCCAGCTCGACCCAGGGTATGAACACTAGCTGTGGAGGTCATTTTGGAGGAGAAAGAACTGCCGCAAAGGTACTGCAATGTGGGTTCTTCTGGCCCACTATCTTCAAGGATGCTAAGGAATTGGTGAGAAGCTGCAATGAGTACGAAAGGGCTGGCAATCTGCCCAAGAGAAATGAGATGCCACAGCAATACATTCTAGAGCTTGAACTGTTCGATGTATGGGGGATCGACTTCATGGGACCATTTCCACCCTCATATTCGAACAAGTATATCTTGGTGGTAGTAGACTATGTATCTAAGTGGGTGGAGGCCGTGGCAACCCCAACCAATGACAACAAGGTAGTCATAAACTTTCTTCGAAGGAATATCTTCACCAGATTTGGAGTCCCACGAGCCCTCATAAGTGATGGAGGGAGCCATTTCTGCAATAGACCATTGGAAACCCTACTCCTAAGATATGGGGTGAAGCATAAGGTTGCCACACCTTATCATCCCCAAACAAGTGGGCAAACAGAGATATCTAATCGAGAGTTGAAAAGGATCTTGGAAAAGACTGTGGGGATATCAAGAAAAGACTGGGCAAAGAAGCTAGATGATGCTCTTTAGGCATACAGGACAGCCTTCAAAACACCAATTGGGATGTCTCCATATCAACTGGTATACGGCAAGGCCTGTCACTTGCCATTAGAGGTGGAGCACAAGGCCTCCTGGGCTATTAAAACACTGAACCTAGACAGCACCGCTGCTAGTGAAAAGAGGGTTTTGCAGCTTCAAGAAATAGAAGAGTTTAGGTCTCAAGCCTATGAAAATACCAAGATTTATAAGGAAAAAGCAAAAAGGAGACATGATCTTAACCTGGCACCAAGAAGTTTCGATGAAGGGCAATATGTGCTTTTTTACAACTCCAGACTGAAACTCTTTCCTAGGAAACTCAAATCAAGATGGTCGGGGCCCTTTCTAGTCACAAAAGTCTCACCTTATGGACACATAGAAATCATGGAAGAAGGCTCAAAGAGGAAATTCACTGTGAATGGACAAAGACTTAAACACTATTTGGGCAGCATGGGGGAAACCCTCAAACAGAAGTATAACCTCAACTAAGGAAAGAACCGTCGAGCTAGCGACGCTAAAAAAAGCACTCTGTTGGGAGGTAACCCAACCTGAGGTAATTCTCTTTTCATGAGTCTTTCAATAAAAATTTTCAAGTTGGATTCTCTGTAGTGTGAGGAGCTAAGTTTGGTGTTACACACCAAAAACAATTCAAGGATGAATATAGGACTCTAAGTTTGGTGTTCCACCAAAAACTCCAACTAAAGAGTGCATTGCAACCCTTTAGTGGGAAAACATTGCTCTAGCAACCAGAGAACTTACTTGACAGAGGTTTAACCTCTAATGCATAGTTTATCTTTTTAACTCATACATGTTTCTTAATAAAAAGCACACAAGGTTTCTGCATGCATTCAATTTGTCGAAGTAAGCAAAGAACTAAGTTTGGTGTTCACACACCAAATTAAGTTCAGAAGCTCACAAGCACACATGCATACTAACCCTTTTTCAAGTGCTTGGGGAAACAAGCAACTCTCAATAGTGTTGCAGGAATTCAATCAATCTCAGGAAATGATCATACCTCATCATCTGAGGAAACAGACAAGGATGCAAATGCTAGGATACCAAGGAAGACATCATGAGGTTGTATCAAACTATCTCGAAATGCAAAACTCTAATTGAAAAATGATTGAATAGAACCTTCATACTCTGCTTGTTCCTTTTTATTCACACCCAAGTGTGCTAGTCTAATGTCCTTTCTGCATGTTCATCTTTCTTACTTGTATGCTTGTCCTTTAAGTTAATCAAAAAGAAAATGCTATGAAAAGAACAAGAGTGGAGTTATTTCGTGAAGTAGGTTCTAAATGTTTGTGGTAGGATGATTAGTAAGCTAAGTTGGTTCATGGTGCACGAAATTGTGATCATCAATGGCGCCATCAACATGGTACGCTCAATTGCAATCTCAACTCTTTATCACAACTTTGCACAACTAACCAGCAAGTGCACTGGGTCGTCCAAGTAATAAACCTTACGCGAGTAAGGGTCGATCCCACGGAGATTGTTGGTATGAAGCAAGCTATGGTCATCTTGTAAATCTCAGTCAGACAGATTCAAATGGTTATAGATGATTTATGAATAAAGCATAAAATAAAGATAGAGATACTTATGTAATTCATTGGTGGAAATTTCAGATAAGCGTATGGAGATGCTCTGTCCCTTCCGTCTCTCTGCTTTCCTACTGTCTTCATCCAATCCTTCTTACTCCTTTCCATGGCAAGCTGTATGTTGGGCATCACCGTTGTCAGTGGCTACAGTCCCGTCCTCTCAGTGAAAATGTTCAACGCGCTCTGTCACAGCACGGCTAATCATCTGTCGGTTCTCAATCAGGTTGGAACAGAATCCAGTGATTCTTTTGCGTCTGTCACTAACGCCCAGCCTTCAGGAGTTTGAAGCTCGTCACAGTCATTCAATACTTGAATCCTACTCAGAATACCACAGACAAGGTTTAGACCTTCCGGATTCTCTTGAATGCCGCTATCAATTCTAGCTTATACCACGAAGATTCTGATTAAGGGATCCAAGAGATAAACATTCAAGCCTTGTTTGCTTGTAGAACAGAAGTGGTTGTCAGGCACTCGTTCATAAGTGAGAATGATGATGAGTGTCACATAATCATCACATTCATCATGTTCTTAGGTGCGAATGAATATCTTAGAACAAGAATAAGCTGAATTGAATAGAAGAACAATAGTAATTGCATTAATACTCGAGGTACAGCAGAGCTCCACACCTTAATCTATGGTGTGTAGAAACTCCACCGTTGAAAATACATAAGAACAAGGTCTAGGCATGGCCGTGAGGCCAGTCCCATGATCTAAGATAGCATAAGACTAAAGGTAGCTACCAAGATTAGAATACAATAGTAAAAGGTCCTATTTGTAGAGAACTAGTAGCCTAGGGTTTATAGAAATGAGTAAATGACATAAAAATCCACTTCCGGGCCCACTTGGTGTGTGCTTGGGCTGAGCATTGAAGCTTTCATGTGTAGAGACTTTTCTTGGAGTTAAACGCCAGCTTTTGTGCCAGTTTGGGCGTTTAACTCCCATTCTTGTGCCAGTTCCGGCGTTTTACGCCAGAATTCTTGAGCTGACTTGGAACGCCTGTTTGGGCCATCAAATCTCAGGCAAAGTATGGACTATTATACATTGCTGAAAAGCCCAGGATGTCTACTTTCCAACGCAGTTAAGAGAGCGCCAATTAGGCTTCTGTAGCTCCAGAAAATCTACTTCGAGTGCAGGGAGGTCAGAATCCAACAGCATCTGCAGTCCTTTTCAGCCTCTGAATCAGATTTTTGCTCAGGTCCCTCAATTTCAGCCAGAAAATACCTGAAATCACAGAAAAATACAAAAACTCATAGTAAAGTCCAGAAAAGTGAATTTTAACTAAAAACTAATAAAAATATAATAAAAACTAACTAAAACATACTAGAAACACACTAAAAATAATGCCAAAAAGCGTATAAATTATCCGCTCATCAGTTAACCAAACAAGGAAAGAAGGCAACTATCTACCCTGAATCCTATGCTTGAAACACATCCTATGAGACTAACTAAATAATAAGATTCCAATAAGAAAAAGAAAGAAACATAATAAGAAACAATGCTAGGCACCAAGGGTTTTAAGATTGAGGCATGTGTCTGTGGTGTTCATGTGCAAGGGATATGCTTGGATGAATAAGCTCTTAGGGGTGCCTCATCACTTGGTAACTTTGATTAACTAATCCGGGATTATCAGCTGAAAGTCCACTATCAAGAGTGACCTTTGCTACAGAACACTTAGTAACCAAAAGAGGTGCTAGACACCAAGGTCTCAAGAAAGAAAAATAACAAACCATGTGCCTGTGGTGTGTATGTATGAGGGAAAGAGACTTGGGGGAGTAAGTCCGTAGGGGTGTCTTAACACCTAGCACCTTGAGCCAACTGGTTTGGGAGTGTTGACTGAAAGCTTATCATAAAGAGTCGCCCTCCTACAGAGCACTTAGCCAAAAGAAGAATGTAATAAACCTTGGAAAAGAAGGAAGGATCAACAATTAAGAAGTCTCAAAGGATCCTACAGAGCACTTAGCAAGATTTAAAAAGCGCAAAACGTACTAACGAAGCTTCTGATGCCAGGGCATCTAGGCCAGTTTCACTGACCTTTTCTTTACTGTTTTAAGGTAGTTTCATGCATTTTCTTAGAGAATAAGGCAAGTTTTGGATGAAAATACACGTACACCTTGATTCAAGCAACTATTGTGAATTTCACATGATTTCATGAGGATTTTGCTAGAATTGAATGATAAATTGATGATGCATAATCTCATGACTTTGGCTACAGCTTTGATGCACTTTATTTGCTTGATTTCAGGACAAAGAAAGCAAGGAAGAACCACGTTAGTACTCACGTTAATCTAGTTAACGTGACCACTAACGTGGAATGGTAAATAGCTTGCAACGTTAAGGAGAAAAGTGATCACCAATAACACCCGCGAAGCCATCATAAACCCACGTTAATTGCCACGATAACTAAGTTAACGTGGAAGTTAACGTGGAGACAAAAGAAAGCTCCAACGTTAGTGGTAAACATGAACACCACTAACGTTCCAAGACTTGGCAATGAGCCACGTTAAGAGTCACGTTAACTAACGTGGAAGAGAGGAACAATGCCAACGTTAGTGACACTCACCTTTGTCACTAACGTTGGATCAACTAGCATTGCCCACGTTAGTGGTCACGTTAAGACCACTAACGTGAAAGTTAACGTAGAGCTGAGATTGATGAGCCAACGTTAGTGACACTCACCTTTGTCACTAACGTTGGAAGATGGCATTACTACCACGTTAGTGGCCACGTTAACTTAGTTAACGTGAGCTCTAACGTGGAGAGTAGGGGCACTTTGAGCGTTAGTGACAAAGGTAAGTGTCACTAACGCTCTCGAAGGTGAGGCATAACCACGTTAAGAGCCACGTTAGTTACACTAACGTGAACTCTAACGTAGGGACAAAGGGTTATAAGCCAAAGATTGGAATTAACATAGGCTATATGGGGTTGGAACGTTAGTGAAAATTGTGATTGCCACTAACGTTCTCGAACCCACAATGTCACTTAACGTTAACTTCACTATCACCCATGCCTAATTCATACTTCTCTGCAAGCTGGGCCCACTAAAGATTGGAACTGCTTCAACTCAAGATCCAAAGCCCACATCCAAGACTTGAAGAACTCACTAGAAGATCAAGAGGATAGTATATATAGGAGTAGTTTTGAACTATAGAGAGGCTTGGCACTTTGGAGAACTACTCTCTGTATATTTACTTTTCTGCACTTTTAGCTGGGATGTATTATTTTCTGCCATTTTCCATTTCTAGAGTTATGAACAACTAAACCCCTTTCATTGGGTTAGGGAGCTCTGTTGTAATTTGATGGATCAATTATAGTTTTCATTCTCTTCTTCTTTCTTCTCTTTTGATTTACTAGAAGGCTTTCGATCTTAATTCAATTGGTTAGTTGTCTTGGAAAAGAAACTCTCCATAATTGGATCTCCTCTGAGCCTTGGAAAAGGGATGAGGAGATCATGCTAGAAATGCTTTCTCATGTTGGACCAAATTGGGGTCTGGGCGGATATAGTGACATGTAATCCTCCCAACACTTTGATTTGGAAATACATGTGATATAATCAGTGACCATACTTCATCTCTTCCCATGAGCAATTAAATCAAGGAATTGGGCAATTGTTCAAGCTTAGAGAGATTGGATTACCAAGGAATTAGAATCTAATCACCTAAGATTGCCAAGTGGATTAATAGATGCATTGATTGAGGAGGAGATGAAAATGAACTTGATCCAGAGAATACAACATCTCCTGAGCCCAATGAATTCCCCATTTCTGATCTTACCCATTCTCTTTATTTTCTGTCATTTCATTTTCATGCTCATTACCCCAAATCCCCATTTAAGATTCTGCACTTTATTTTCTGCTATTTACTTTTTGGCCATTTAATTTTCTGGAATTCTCAAACTACACTCTGTTTAGCTCAACAAGCATACTCTTCCAACTAAAGTTGCTTGACCAATCAATCCCTGTGGGATTTGACCTCACTCTATTGTGAGTTTTTACTTGACGACAAATTCGATATACTTGCCGAAGGGAAATTTGTTGAGAGACAAGTTTTTGTGCATCAGCTTCTAACTTAAAGCACAAGAAACAGATATAATATAACAAAAGATAATAGTATAATATCATAAGAATCTAGCCATGGCTCGCAGAGCTTAAGTCGGCTAGCTATATACAAATATACAGAACCAAACAGTAAAATTAGCTTATACAAGTTTTTCTCTCTCAAAGTAATGCCTCTAGGCAAAAACAAAATACAAAAGTGAGAGATATATACATAGACAAAACAAATCAAAAAGACTCCAAGAGCAACAGGATCCTCTGCTTCTGTCACCATCCAAAGCAACTCACCGAGGTGGGTTGCGACCTGCATCTGAAAAACACAACAGAAATATGGTATGAGAACCGGAGGTTCTCAGTATGTAACAGTGTCCAGTGATGTAGGATATAAGACCCTAGGATGCCAAAGGCAATCCTAGACTTCATATCCATCACAAGATTCAATCTTAAGGCAGACTAAAACAGTAAAGCATAACTTAAACCATAATACAATAAAGGGTAATCTATCTTAGGGGATTTTCTATTCTAACAATCTCTGCTGTCCCACAACCTTCACCAACCTATCTTCCATGTGATCCCATCGCCACCGCCTTTCGAACCTCCTCAATCCTAGTAGAAAGCACAATTAATAACAATGCAAGTAAAACACAAGTAGAAGCATATAAGGCAAGTAATTCAAGTAAGAAATTAGGCATGTTATACAATTAGGCAAACAATTACAAATAGGCAAAGCAAGTAAACAGATAGAAGATGCACATAATGAAAGCCTGTCCTACTGGCTGTGATATCACATTGTCAGTTCAACTGCCAACCCGACATATCTCCATGGAGAAGTCGCCCTTTGGAATCATCATTGGGAACCCCCAAGGTATGGTGCTCGGATCACCGACCAGGATTTTATGCCTGCACACTCTATTGATCTGAAGGGATGCGAGCAGGATACTCTTGCCTCAGACCTCACATCTCAACATAAGCGGGATTAACCACCGTCCTTACGCTGCCGCCGCCGCTACCTCAACAGGCGAAATTAACCACTATCCCTGTCGGGCGCATAGCGTCTCATAATCTCAATATAAAACAGTAGCTCAGTGGTTTTTCAGAAAACATTTTCAATACATCAGTGATTCATCATTGCACATTCGAGTCCTCGACTCATCTTAACCACTGTCAATCAACATTTCCATTCCGAGTCCTCGACTCATCTCAACTACTGTCAATTCACATTTCAGTTCCGAACTCAACAGTTCATCAGTTCACATTTCATATACCAATCTACCTTCACATGCCATCAAACACATCCTCCGTACACCTAAAACCTAAGCCTCTGTTTTCTATTTTTTCATAATAATATCAACTAAATCCCTTAGGTTCTTTCCCATATTCTCATACCCAAAATTATGCCCAAGAATCTTAAAATGGTGTCACAAAAGCTTACAATCTTGTGGGGAAGGTGAAATAGTTAAAAACAAAGTTTAAGTTTGAGAAACAGGGCGTGTGCGTACGCATAAGGGTGTGCATGCGCATGCCCAGGAGAAGTTTTAAAACATGAGCATACGCATAGAGGTGTGCATATGGACAGGTGCAAAATTTTACAATTCTGTTCGCTCGCACAAACTATGCTAGCGCCCTCAACTGACTTACCTTCCCAATGTGTGCGTGCGCACAAGGCTGTGCGTACGCACAGGTTGTAAATTCTCATTGGTTATGTGCGCACACAAGCTGTGCTAGCGCTGTAAACAGGAAGCCTTTCCCTGCGTGTGCGTATGCACAGGTCTGTGTGTGTGCACAGGTTTAAAATTTTGCAGGGTTGTGCATGCGCACAAGGCTGTTCGTGCGCACAAACCAGAAATCACAAATTTTTGCAACTTTGCAGAATTTCATATTTTGATACCAAACTTTGAATGATCATAACTTACTCTACAAAAATCTAAATTTTACAAACTTTATATCAATTTGAAGAGTCTTCAATAAAATTTAATTCTAAACAAATTTCAACCAATTTTGAAAACTGAGGCATAAGTTATTATCAGAAAAAGTTCACCAAAAACCAACTTTAACCAAAAGTTCACAATTTCCAATTTCCCAATTTTCATAACTCAAACCAACCAAAACAATACCAAACCCCCTATCTACAGCACAATTTACCCTCTTGGGTCACTTTTCACAATTAATACCAATTTTCCCATCACAATTCCTCATTCTCAATCTCAATTATCAAGTATATATAACATTACAAGCACATATCCACCAACATATTCACCAATCATCATTCTATCACTATCAATCTTCATCATCAACTCAACCATGATTAATATTAATAATCAACAATATTCATTCATCCAAGTCCGTCATATCTCAACATCATTATTTAACAACATCAACAATATCAATTAATTATACATCATCAACTGACCAATCATCAACAACATATCAATTTCAAACCTATCCTATGGGTCACTAGCCTAAGTGTCCATGAATATTATATACTACATAGAAGAAACCAAAACCATACCTTGGCCGATTCCCAATATGCCAAAAAGCCCAATTTGAGCACAAGATAGGTTTCCAACCACAAGCAAGCCACCAACAATCACCAACAAGCTCCAACAAATCCCAATAGTTTCCAAACTCACAATAATCAAGCTATATACACACAACTCATCACTAATCAACCTAGGCACAATTTAATCATAACCTTACAAGGGTTTCAAGAGCTCTTACCTTACCCAACAATTTTGGAAGCCAAAACCACAAGCAATCAAGTGCTAGAGTATACCTAAACACCCAAAACACAAGATTTCACTCAAACCCAAAGCCCCAAAATTTGAATTTCATAAGGGCACGAAACTTGACAAAAAGATTACCACAAATCTTGGATAGAAGTGACGGGCTTGGCAAGAGCTTCACGTTGTCGCCAACGGCACGCGAATCGGAGCACTGTAGCTCAAGATATCGCGGATTGAAGTGAATAGTGTTTTAATGGATCCCTCACTCTCTTCTTCAATCTCACTTCAGCTGGGTTTTGGTGTTTATGTGGCTGAAGGGTTCACTTAAGGGACCTATTTATATGTTGGGCTTGGGCCCAACTTGGTTTCGGTCCAACTCGTTAGCATTTTTAACCTGTTTGGCCCAACTTTGGGCCAAACCTTTAAAATTAACACCCGATTTTCAACTTCTAATATTTTTCTAAGGTTTTTGACTATTTTCACTATTTCTTGCATAGTACCGGGGAAACTTGAACCGGTTCGACTGTCGATTCGCGGTTTTTCTCAGTTTTTCGCAAAAAATACATTTTTTACTCAGAAAAACCTACTGAGTCCAAAAATCATATTTAAATCCTCAAATTCTCACTCTAACTCTTTGGAACCTAATTTGGGCAATATTAATTAACTAATTAAGTGGTTAATTAGTCGCAGTTCTTACACTTGTTACCTTATATTGTATCTATTTGGCAATTTTACCATACTAGGAACCTATGGGCTAGGGGTTCTCATTCCATATATATTATCTGTTATTCAGATGCAGGTCCTGGTGCTCCACAGTGAGCTAGAGTTCATCTAGAAGATGGCAAAGTCTTTTTTGAGTTCTGATCTATATTTTGTTTAAATTTCTCTCCCTTTTTCTTTAGCAAACTTAATGATATATATATATATATTATTCTTTTGGAAACTTTTCCTATAGAGGCTTTGATGTATCTTTTAGAGAGTTAGGATTTGTTATTAACTGTTTTTTAATTCTGTAACCTAGCTGGCCTAAACTTCACAGGTCATGATTAGCGGCTATTATATATATATATATATATATATATATATATATATATATATATATATATATATATATATATATATATATATATATATATATTCTATCTGTACTCTAATCTCCATTTAATTTTTTATTTTACTCTGTTTCATGAACGCATTACTTTTCGTCACGTGTGCATTTTCAGTCGCAATTTTCTTTTACTCCTTATTTAGGCTTCTTGATTAATAATTTGTTCTACTTATATATGTATTATATATCCTCCTTGAGTTGTACCACCTTATTATTATTCACTTATGACTCAAGCATAAAGATTTAAATGTTAGAGTGTTACATTATGGTATTAGAGCAATTCGTCCTTGTGAGCCTGAGGGATAGACTGCTTATGCTTCAATGCAAACTTTGAGTTTGTGCCTGTGCTATTTAGGATATCTAATTGATATGTTTAGCATGAAGTTCATGGGTATACCTTTGGGAAATTGAAGTACTTGACTTGAGATATTGAGACTCATCACGTTGATATCGCTTGTTTGGTTTGGACAGGACTCGAATTACAACTCATGGACGTGATCGCTTCTGTACGCTGAGAGAAAATGAGGAAGGCGCATCAGTGGATATGATGAGGGCCAAACGTCGGTTTAAAATTTCACAAAAAGAATTGTTTCGTCAATAGTATAATTCCAAACTAATAAATGACCCTAATTAAAGTTTAATTTGTTTATCACAATTCAAATCAATAAAAATTAAAATTTTAAGTCCCGAGTCATTCTCCCACGAAATTGCAGTGAGGTGTAAGTATTATTGGCTTTGAAGGAAAAAGAGGATGTAATTGCAATAGACAAGAAATTAAATTATAAGAAAATAAAAAAGTAATAAAGGTAATTAACTAAGAAATTAAAGGAGATTCAAATGCTAAAGAAAATCTTGGCAAGAGTTGAGAGTCAAGATTTTCTATCCTATTCATTGAGAACAAGCAAGGCAATTATGAAGAGTTAATCTCACTTAGTCAACCCTAATATTGAGAGTAAGTCAAATAGGCAAAACTAATCTTAATCCACAAATCCTACCTAACTAATTAGCTTAGTGAAAGACTAGCTTTAGTGGAAACAAAATCAACTAACAACCCTAAATCACCAATAAATATTGGACATCAATGACTTAAGGTCATCTAACTTCTCAATTCAAAGGCAAAAAAAGTGTGAAAAACTACTCAATAACTAAAAGAGGTATTTTATCAAATACTTGGAAGGCATACAAGGGAAACATCATAAATTGCATGAATTATAAAAGCTATAACTACCAAAATCAAGAAAATAATGAAGTTAACTCAAGTAAGCATTAGTAACATAAAAAACATAAAATTGCATTAAAGAAAAATTAGAAATCAATAATTGTTAATAAACTAAAGAGTAGCGAAATAAAGAAATTAACAAGAGAAACTAGGCAATTCAATATAATAGAACAAAAAAATATAAAGAAAACTAAACTATAATAAGATTAAAATCTAAATCTATGCAGAAATTAAACTAAGAAACCCTAAATTCTAGAGAGAAGTTAGAGCTTCTCTCTAGAAATATCCTAAAACATAATAAAAATCTCAATTAAGACTACTTGGTTCATCCGCCTTCAATCCTTGGTTCAATAGCATCAGAAATGAGTTGGATTGGGCCCAAAATGGGCTAGAAATCACAGGTCATATGCACACTTAAATGAGGCACGCATTTAGACACGTGCGTACGCACACAATTGTGTGTATGCACACACAAACTCAACTTCCACTGTAAGAACTGTGACTAATTAACCGCTTAATTAAATAATTAAATTGCCCAAAATAGGATCCAAAAATTTAGAATGTTAATTAAAAAATTTACATATGATTTTTGGACTAAGCAGATTTTTCTGAGTTGGAAAATGTAATTTTTTGCAAAAAATCGCATAAAATGTGTACCGGTAAATTAACTGGCAGTACCGGCTTAAATCTATCAAGTACTGTGCAAGAATGATAAAAACAGTAGAAAAGCTTAAGAAAATAATTAAAATTGAAAACCTAGCACAAGTTTTAAAGGTTTGGCCCAAAGTTGGGCCAAAAACGCTAACGGGTTGGACCGGGCCCAAGTTGGGCCCAAGCCCAACATATAAAAAGTCACTTAAGTGACAAATTTACTCACTTTCAGCACTAGAAGGCTGAAGCAACGTGAATTGAGAGAGAAGTGAGCAAGGGTTCCTGAAAAACGAAACTCTCGCGTAATCTAGAATTTTCACAAATAAATTCCCGTTGTAAGTATTGCTTCTAGACCGACAAGAATTCCTTTCTTACAAAAGTTTTGGTTGTCACAAGTAACAAACCCAATAAAATTTATAAACCGAAGTATTCAAACCTCGGGTCGTCTTCTCAAGGAATTGCAGGGAAGTGTGTTTTATTATTGGTTATGGAAAACAGTGTTTTTGGGTTTTTAAAAGGGTTTGAATAAGAGAAAATAGATTGCAGAAAGTTAATAAATTAATAGTTAATAAAACTCTTGGTAAGGTATGAAAACTGGAAGTCCTATCCTAGTTATCCTTATCAATGGTGCTGAGAATTATATTTTTGCTCCCACTAAGTCAACCTCTAACTATGAAGGTCAGTTAAGTGGACAAATTAATTTAACACCTAAAGTTCTAGTCAACTCCTTAAGGAAAGACTAGAGTTATAGGAATCTAAATTAATCAGCAAGAATAACAATTATCAATCACGATGAGTTTGATAGCTCAAGAGTTATCAATTAATTAACCAAAGCCAAGAAGGGGAAAATCTAAATTATTTATATAAATAAAGAAAAGCAATCATGAGTCTGAAATACCTCAAATTATATTAATTAAAAAATCATAACATGAATGGTCCATAAGCCAATTTGGCAAACTAAAATAAAATAATAGAATGAATAAAAGTAGAAGAGAAATTAAAGTAAAGGAACATTGAACCTGTGATGAAGAAGAAATAAATCATAATCCTAAAAGAAATCCTAATCCTAAATCCTAAGAGAGAGGAGAGAGCCTCTCTCTCAAAAAATTACATCTAAAAATATGAAAAGTATGTTGTATCTTGTATATGATGAATGGATGCATTCCCTCACTTTATAGCCTTTAAACTGTGTCTTCTGGGCCAAAAATTGGGTCAAAAATAGCCCAGAAATCGCTGCTAGTTCGTACAGGTCGCGGTAAAGTGACGCGGAGGTGTCGTCCACGCGTTTGCGTGGATTGAAATTTGCAGATACGACGCGGGCGCGTCATTTATGCGTTCGCATCATTTAAATTCGGAGCAACTATAACAAATTATATATCGTTGAGAAACCCCGGATGTTAGCTTTCCAAAGCAACTGAAACCATCTCATTTGGACCTATGTAGCTCAAGTTATGACCGTTTGAGTGCGAAGAGGTCAGGCTGGACAGCTTAGCAATTTCTTCAACTTCTTGTATTCCTTCCACTTTTGCATGCTTCCTTTCCATCCTCTAAGCCATTCCTGCCATGTAATCTCTGAAATCACTTAACACACATGTCAAGGCATCGAATGATAATAAGAGAGGATTTAAATAAAAGAAAATAAAAGTCAAAGAAGCATGTTTTCAATCATAACACAAAATCAGGAAGGAAAATGTAAAACAATGCAAATCATATGAATAAGTGGGCAAAGGCTTGATAAAAACCACTCAATTGAGCACAAGATAAACTATAAAATAGTGGTTTATCAGTTCCACAAACACTATTCACTTCCTCACTCTTTCGCTTATAACTCAAGCAACGGTGCTCCAATTCACGTGCCATTGGTGGCTACGTGAAGCTCTCGCCGAGACCGTCACTTCTAGCTAAGTATTATGGTAAGTTTTTCGAAAATCCATGACCATTTCTTCCTTCTATAACATATTTAAATTTTGCCTATGGTGAACAAGTGGTTCTTGTGATTTTTATTATTTAGGTACAACCTAGCACCGGGTAATTAATGGCTATTGTCCCAATCCACATTAGGCAAGGTAAAAAATTCCAAATCACTTGTGGTTTTATGTATATATGGAAACCTAAGTATTGATTTTATGAATGAATTGTGTATAGCTTGATTTTTGTGATATTCATAGCATTTGGATTTGAGTTGGTGATTTGTTGGTGGTTGAAAGCTTGTTTTGTTTCAAATTTGGTGTATATCACATATTGAGAATTGAGCAAGATATGGTTTCGGTTTAATCTAAGTAATATATAATATTTCTGGATACTTAGGCTAGTGGAACATAGGATAGGTTTGAATGGTTGATAGTGGATTATGTTTATTGATGCTAGTGATGATTTTGATGAATTATGTTGATAATTATTGATGTTGGAATGAATGATGATAACTATGTGAAATATGATGAGATATAATGAATTATGTTGGTAAAGAGTTAAATTGTGTAAGATTGGGAAGGTTGAAATCTTGATTTAAAACTTGTAGAGTTTTTGTTGAATTTTGTTGGAAAAATTGAATGAAATAGGGTTGAATTGATGGAGGAAGTCAATTTGATAAGCGGGGAGACGTATGATTGTGATTGTGGACATGAATGGTAAGAATTGATGTGCAATAGAATGTTTTTAAAATTGTTTTGATTAAGGAGTTTGGAAAATTTGAGAACCTTGCTGATTTTTGTAAAAACCTTATTTTACCAAACTTTGTTGGATCATAACTTGAGCCTTAAAGCGTGAAAGTGAATGAACTTTGTTTTGAATTAAAGATTGCTTTGAGAACTTTAAATTGATATAAAGTTTTAGAAAAATAGATTTTTATAGAGAAAGTTATGACTGTTTAAAGTGTGGTATCTAAAAACTGAATTATGCAACTTTGAAATTTTCTTAGCCTGGTGAGGGTCACGTACGCGGCATGGTGCATGCAACGCGACCAACCCAACATGAGGCACTGCATGCGTACGCGTCACAGTGTACGTGATGCGACCAAACCATTCGAGTTGGGCCTCTCGCGTACGCGAGACACTGTATGCGTACGCGAGCTATCAGAAATGCAACCTTTGCATATGCGAACTTTAACACACGATGCGAGCAACTCATTCGGGTTGGACATCTCGCGTACGCAAGCAAGGAGTTGCGTACGTGACCACCCATTTTTCAACAGTATACATACGCGAGACAGGGGGTTGTGTATGCTAGACCCCGATTTTGCTAAAAAATTGTTTTTATTCGTTTTTAAAGGTTCTCATGCTTTCTAAACATTATTTAAATGTCGTTTAAAAATACTACATAGTACTTAGGTCCTAATATTTCTAGAGATGAGTTAGTAATTTGATTTAGTGAATTTCTATATGAATTTAGAAGACAGATACTTAGGTTTCTTGGGTACTGAAGATGGCTTAGTTTAGTGAAATAGCAGGGTATTGTAATGATGATTAATGTGATGAGTTGTGGAATTATGGATTGACAACATTTGAGATGAGTCTAGGACTCGGGATTAAATGATGACTTTACTGCGTACTGAGAATGAATTATGAAAAATTACTGATATTGTTGAGACGCTATGCTAGGTGAGGACGGTGGTTAATCCCGCTTATGTTGAGATGTGAGGTCTATGGCTAAGTATCCCGCTCGCATCCTTTCGAGTCACAAGAGTGAGCCGAGCATTATATCTCTGGGAAAGTGAGCTGGGCACTATATCCCTGGGGAGGGTACCCCTTTTTATTCATGAACGATAGGCGACTTCTCTATGGAGATGTGTTGGGTTGGCAGTTGAACCGACAATGTGATATCACAGCCAAATAGGACAAGCATTCATCATGTGCATCTTCTATCTGTTTGCTTACTTTGTTGTCTTGAATTGTTTGCTTAATTGTATAACATGATTATTTGCTTGTTGAATTTCTTGATATATATGTTTATACTTATGCTTTACTTGCATTGTTATTACTTGCGTTTTCTACTGGGATTGAGGAGGTTCGGAAGGTGGTGGCGATGGGATCACATAGCGGTTAGGCTGGCAAAAACTGTGGGACAGCGGTGTATCTTTTAGTTTAGAAATCCTTTAAGATAGAATTCCCCATTCATTACGGTTTTAATTTTACTTATGTGTTAAGCTTAAATCTCATGATGGATATGAAGCTCTAGGATTGCCTCTGGCATCCCAGAGTCTTATATCTTATATTATTGGGCACTGTTACCATACTGAGAACCTCCGGTTCTCATTCCATACTTTGTTGTTGTTTTTCAGATGCAGCTCGTAACCTATCTCGGTGAGTTATGTAATGGTGACAGAGCGGATGACCTTTATCCCATTTTGGAGTCTTTTGATTACTTTTGTTTTGAATTCTCTCACTTTTGTATTTATATTTGCCTTTGAGGCTTACTTTGAGAGAGGTATTCTGTATATACTGCTTTAACTTTCAAAATCTTGTATGTCTGTATACAACTAGTCGGCCTATACTCTGCGAGCTGAGGCTAGTTCCTTATGACTATCATACTCTCTTATATACTTATATCTTATTATCTTGTATCTTTATCTTGTGCCTTAAGTTTGTAACTTTTTGTTGCGCTTTTGAAACTCTATTTTTGAGCTTATTTCTTCATCGGGATTATAGAACTATTGTTTCCTTATATATATATATATATATATATATATATATATATGCTTAGGAATTGTCATAACCTTTAATTAACCTTTGCTTTATGGCATGAGGTAAGGCTTAGGTTAATTAGGGTGTTACATCCACTTTAGACATATGCATATCATTTTGAAGCCCCAGATGTTAGCTTTCTAATGCCATTAAAACCACTTTGTTTGGACCTCTATAGCTCAAGTTATGATCAATTTAGCATGAAGAGGTCAGGATTGACAACTTTGCAAATCCTTAATTTCTTCATGAATTCTTTTATTTTGCATGCTTTTTATCTATTTCTTCAAGTCATTCTTGCCTTCAAAACCTTAAATCGCTCAAACAGACATATCAAGGCATTGAGTATAAAAAAGTGAATTAAAATTGGCAATTCTAAGCATAAAAAACATGTTTTTCATAATTAAGCACAATTAGAAAGAGTTCACAAAAACATGCAATTTCAAAAAATTAATGCAAGGTAAGTTGATAGAATCCACTCTTTTGAAGCAAAAAATAATCATAAAATATGGATTTATCAGAATCTCATCGAGATTTCCCTTAGTTTTCGCAGAGATTTTGACAAATTTTTAAGAGCTTTTGACAGTAGTTTAAAATAAATGTGTTGCATATTTGAGAAAGAGATAGCAAGCATTTTTCATATTAGAGAGTGCGAAGTGAAACGTCTCGTTTACGTGAATGGAGTGGGTGGTGCACGTGTTTACACGCTCTATTTAATGAAGGTATTTTTTGTTGGGTCTAGGCCAACTTGGTTGGCATGGTTGCCAAAAATACTTGTATGTATAACACAACTAAAATATTTTTTAAGACTAATAATTATTAAGATTAATGATCAAATTAATTCTTTTAGGATGGATCGTTCTTTAAATTTATCTTTATAAATTTTTATCGATCAAATTAATTCTTCAAATATTATAAATTAATTATATTTATCCTTCTGTCACTTCATTAACAATTTTCATTAAATATGGATAATTTGAAACGTTAATTGACAGCATATATGATACCTAATATATTTAGAGTTTTAGATCTTAACTAAATATATGTATAAAAATCTATCAATTTAATTTTTTTTCAATTACATAAACTCTAATTTCAATATAACGTATGACTAAATTGATAGATTTTCATAAAATTAATATTTAATTGAACACGCCAAGTGTTATGGATGCTGCTAGTTAATGTTCCACATCAATTATTAAAGAAAACTATTAGTTGAGTGACATAAAGACAGTGTAATTAATTTGTAAGTTTTAGCGGACTATTGAATTGATAAATTTTTTAAAAAATAAATTTAAAAACAATCATTTTTTATGAATTAATTTGAGCATTAACCTATAATTATTATTTAAAAACTCAATCCGGTTCTGGTTCATTTTCACGAAAAATAAGGCACCCCTTGATTAAAAAAATGGGACATTTCAACACTCAACATTTTTATTTTAGGATAATATACTTCTTCTGTTAAAAAATCTGTTAAATAATAATAAAAAATATTTTTGTGAGATTTTTTGTAATTTGTGGAAAATTTAAACTCCCACAAACTATTAACAAATTTATTTTTGAAAAATTCTTTCACCGGTGGTGATAAAATAGAGAAAGACCATTGCTGAAAATGATGTCACAGAAAAGAAAAAGTAATTGCAGTACAAAGAACTTTTAAAAGAAAAAAATAGTATCGAATAAAAAATGAAATAAAATAACATTAATATTGATGATATTTATATTGGTGATTATTACAATAAAGGAGATAACGATGGTAATAAAATATGATTACACAATAAAAATAGTAGAAATAAAAATGATAATGATAAGGATGAAAAAAGTAGTAGTACTAGTCGTGTAGTTAGTCGCCATAGTTATATTATTAAAAAGAATTTTGTAAAGATTTAAAACTCCTATAAAATAAAAATAAAATTTTCAAAAAATTAAATAGATTTTTTAATAGAAAAATCATATTATTGTAAAATAAAAATATTAACAACGGGGAGTTTTTTTTTTAAATAAAAAACATCTGCCTCTTTGTGAAAATGGATAACATGATTACTCATTACTCTTATTATTTATAAACAAATCCAATTTCAAGAACGGATAATTTTATGAAGCACAGTATAACTGAGTCTCAGAGGTAGACCCCACTGTCATCCTCTAGTTTTCTCCGCCGCATAACTGAACGTCCGAACAATAACCATGTTCACTTGGTCGCGTCCATGGGCTTCTCTCTAACACCAACCCCTACCTCTCTCCTCCACCACCCCAACCTCACACGCCGCTCCCTCCTCTTCCTCGCCACCACTACCACCACCCTCTCCGTCCCTCTCGCCCCTACCCTCTCCGCCACCACCACCACACCACCCCAGCCTCCCAACCCAACCATCACCGACCGCATCTTCATGGACTTCAGCCTCTGTCCCAACTACTTCCTCCCCAACCGCACCCTCGGTGACAACCTCTCCACCCTCTGCTCCGAGTCCACCCCACTGGGGCGCATCGTCCTGGGCCTCTACGGCAACCTCCTCCCCCTAACCGTCTCAAATTTCAAGTCCATGTGCCTCGGCTCCAACTCCAGCGCTTCCTCCTACAAGAACACTCTCGTCCACAAGATCTTTCCTGGACGCTACTTCCTTGCCGGCCGGCAGGGCAGGCCTGACAAGGGCGAGGTCCGCCCACCCCATGACCTCGCCCGTAATACCGAGACTGTCGACTCTAAGGCCTTCTCCCTGATGCACTCACGGCCCGGTGTCGTTTCGCTCTCGCTTTCCGAGAACGACGACGATGACGAGATCAAGCTTGACCCTGGTTACCGCAACGTTGAGTTCCTGATCACCACTGGACCTGGCCCTTGCCCTGACCTTGATTATAAGAACATTGTCTTTGGAACCGTGCTAGAAGGTAAATCAATTTTCCATGCTATGGAATTTGTTGGAATGTTAGTTTGTTATAGTATCAAATTGAACAGAGAGAAAAAGGGAGGGCGGAGAAGGAAATACAATTACAAAAAATGAAAATGAAAATGAAAATGATAAGGCTGATTAGTAGTACTGGTAAGAAGTTCAATAAAACCTCCTCAATTATACTAGATGTATTCTAAAATTAGTCACTAATATAAAATACATATTGAAATACAAATTCATATTAAAAATAAATTAAACAACAAATGGATTTGTATACAAATATTCGGTGTACACATATCATTTATGAAACTCATGTATTCCCTGGTATCCTAACTTTGATACAGAGTGAAACTTGCTTCATATATCTTTTTGACTCATAATGAGTGAAATCAAATCCCTACTTTAATGGTTCTTCTTAGGTCGTCAAATGCTAAGTGTTAGTAAATAAGTATTTCAGTATGCTAAGTGTAGACTGTGTAGTGTGTTAAATGCTTGAACAGGATTGCTTTTCTCTGGTTCTAATAAAAAAAAAATGCTATAACTATAGTTATCAGCAGTTGAGTGTGCTATAGGATGTTAATTTGGTATAGCAAAATAAAAGCATGCCTACCAGAAGGAAATTAAATGCTATAACTACATCGGTTACAATGTTTCATATGTCAGCCTGAAAGGACATATGAAGGATATTTAGGAAGCGTAAGGATAGAGAAGAATAAATGAGAAAGAGGAATTATCAGAATGGGGGTTTTGGCATATCACATTCAACTTTCCCATGGTTTTTCCTTATAATTTGTGTACTTGTACATGGAATAAGAAATTGTTTATAGTCCTGGACTCAATACTATTACGTTGAGTTTACTGGTTGTGGCTAATTTTTACTGACGAGTCGAATTGAACAACTCTAAATTGGTTGGTTGTGTTTACTTTAAGAAACTATGAATTCTTTCTGCAGTGAATACTTTAAAAAAAATATTAAGATTTGACCTTTTGTTGTCCATAGTTCTATACAGTGAATGAATGTATTAATCTGATGTCACGATATGAATTGAAGTCTTGTAGTATTTGATCGTTATATAGGCTGGATGCTAAGTTACATGAGTACCATTTTCGGTCGCTCTTACCAAGTGCTCAGTTTGTGTTTGAATCTAATCGCAGGTTTGGACGTTGTCACAGCGATAGCTTCCATTCCGACTTACCAACCATCTGAACGAATTCGCCAGTTTAATGACTTGGCTGAGTTTTTTGGAGATGAAAGGGCTCAGAATGCTCGTGCCACATGGAACAGGCCACTTACAACTGTCTACATTAGTGACTGTGGAGAGCTAAAAGTTACACATCCTCCCCTCTCACCGTCTCTTCCATAATTTCTTTTCATGTATATATAATCTCAGATGACTTCATAGAACTGGTGTTTGTAAAATCATACTCGAATTCTTTTCAAGGTGGTGGACGAAATTGTTATTCATGTGTTATTCCATTTTGTAAAATTCATTGCTTTTCATTCCCTTGAAATGGCGCCAAAAAACATGATGCCAATACCATGGTTCACAACTTCGTTCAACTTAACCAGCAAGTGTACTGGGTCATCCAAGTAATACCTTACGTGAATAAGGGTCAATCCCACGGAGATTGTTGGTATGAAGCAAGCTATGGTCACCTTGTAAATCTCAGTTAGGCAGATTAAATTGGTTTATGGTTTCGAAAACTAATAATAAAAAGAAAATAAAAGGGATAGAAATACTTATGTAAATCAATAGTGGGAATTTCAGATAAGTGTATGGAGATGTTGTGCTCCTCTTGAATCTCTACTTTCTTATTACATTCTTCCAATCTTTCTTACTCCTTTCCATGGCAAGCTGTATGTAGGGCATCACCGTTGTCAATGGCTACATCATATCCTCTCAGTGAAAATGGTCCTATGCTCTGTCACAGCACGGCTAATCATCTGTCGGTTCTCAATCAGGTTGGAATAGAATCCCTTGATTCTTTTGCGTTTGTCATCACGCCCAGCCTTCAGGAGTTTGAAGCTCGTCACAGTCATTCAATCCCAGAATCCTACTCGGAATACCATAGACAAGGTTTAGACTTTCCGGATCCTCATGAATGCCGCCATCTATCTAACTTATACCACGAAGATTCTGTTGGGGAATCTAAGAGATATGCGCCCGGCCTAAGGTAGAACGGAAGTGGTTGTCAATCACGCGCGTTCATCGGTGAGAATGATGATGAGTGTCACGGATCATCACCTTCATCAAAGTGTTGTGCAACGTATATCTTGGAATAAGAATAAAAGAGAATTGAATAGAAAGTAATAATAATTGTATTGAAACTTGAGGTACAGCAGAGCTCCACACCCTTAATCTATGGTGTGCAGAAACTCCACCGTTGAAAATACATAAGTGAAAGGTTCAGGCATGGCCGAATGGCCAGCCCCCAAAACGTGATCAATAGTCTCCTAAGATGAAGGATAAAACAAAACTGAGACCAAAGATGAAACGTGGTCAAAAGACGGCTAATACACTAGTAAAAAGTCTTATTTATACTAAACTAGCTACTAGGGTTTACATGAGTAAGTAATTGATGCATAAATCCACTTCCAGGGCCTACTTGGTGTATGTTTGGGCTGAGCTTGATCTATCCACGAGCTGAGGCTTTTCTTGGAGTTGAACTCCAAGTTATGACGTGTTTTGGGCGTTCAACTCCGGATCATGACGTTTTTCTGGCGTTTAACTCCAGACAGCAGCATGTACTTGGCGTTCAACGCCAAGTTACGTCATCAATTTTCGAATAAAGTATGGACTATTATATATTGCTGGAAAGCTCTGGATGTCTACTTTCCAACCCCGTTGAGAGCGCGCCAATTGGAGTTCTGTAGCTCCAGAAAATCCATTTCGAGTGCAGGGAGGTCAGAATCCAACAGCATCAGCAGTCCTTTTGTCAGCCTTTTTCAGAGTTTTGCTCAAGTCCCTCAATTTCAGCCAGAAATTACCTGAAATCACAGAAAAACACACAAACTCATAGTAAAATCCAGAAATGTGAATTTAACATAAAAACTAATGAAAACATCCCTAAAAATAGCTTGAACTTACTAAAAACTACCTAAAAACAATGCCAAAAAGCGTATAAATTATCCGCTCATCACAAGGTAATAACACTATTTTTTATTTAAAAGATTCTCTTTTTTATTTTTAATTTTAAAAATTCTATTCTCTCCATTTTCTTGTTTTTAACATTACCTGATGTGTCTGAGGAGGGTTTGTGTTCTTTAGAAACGAATCTCATGCGGGTTTACTGATGAGACTTTCTTAACTTTAAGCATAAATTTTATTCTGATTTCCACAGATTTATTCCCTGGCTTTGTTGAAGTGTGTTGTGAAATCTATATTTTCTTTATTTAGATCACTTGCCTAATTGTCAAAACGCAATTGGCAACATTTATACGCCACTTGACTATTTTGTTGTTACCACATTGCCCTTGTATACACTAGATTGAACTCCGCAAATTGCTACATACCCTAAGTAACATATAGATGAAGAAACACCCCAATAGGATTTTGGATGCAGAATGTTGCATCATTTTCCGGTGGTGTTTAAGATCCTCCTTCATTGACAACCAGCACGTAACATGATTCATTCTCACATTTCCTCAACACCAAAGTGTATAAATTGAGTCCAACTAGAAAACTAACTTTTGGAGTTTTGGTAACTAATTTCAACCTTTTTTAGTTTCTTTTTTATCCTTACAGTGACGCTCTCTTTTTACCCCTCTTCTTCCTCGTTGGCTCTTAAATTTGTGGGTGCTAAGGAGATAAAAGATCTTAGACCCATCAGTATGGTAGGGTGTGTCTATAAGGTTATCACTAAATTGATGACACGACGAATGATGAAGGTTATACCAGGCTTAGTCGGAGAATCACAGAGTGCCTTTGTGAAGGGGAGAAAGATACAAGGTGGAGCTTTAATTGCATGTGAAACCGTGCAATGGTTGAAATCGAAGAAGAAGGGATCAGCGATTATTAAACTAGACTTCCAAAAAGCATATGACTAGGTCAAATGGTGCTTTGTTGATACTGTGCTGGAGAAGATGGGCTTCGGAAGGAAATGGAGGGCGTGGGTTAGGGAGTGTATTACTTCAGCTTCTATCTCTATTTTGGTTAATAGTTCACCATCGAAACCGTTCAAAATGGAGAGGGGACTATGATGCGTGAGCATCTTGTCTATCTTTTCCTAGTGAATTTGCATCTAAATTGTTGAGTTTAATTTAGAATTAATTATATTTTAGCCACTATCGATGCTATTTCGAGTTTTGTACAATTTTATTTATTTTAGGTAGAATTCGGAGGGATTTGATGAAGTTTTTACAGAGAAAAAGAAGAAACCAAAGAGATGACCAGCGAAGACCGACGCGGACGCGTAGCGCACGCGACCGCGCAGAATGGAGAAATCGCAATGACGCGATCGCGTGCCTGACGCGAACGCATGGACTGGAATTTGCACAAATGACGCGAGCGGGTGGACGACGCGGACGCGTCACATGCGCGATCTGCAAAAATACAGAAAACGCTGGGGTAATTTCTGGGCTGTTTTGACCCACTTTCCAGTCCAGAAAATACAGATTAGAAGCTGCAGAATGGACAAAGCAAGTGGTCCCCACCCATCAACTAAAAATCTGTTAATTAATTCGAATTTAAATTCAAATCTTATCTTTTAGGAAAAGATATTATTTTTATTTTTAGATAATTAGATTTTAAATTAATTAGGATTAGTTATAAAAAGGGGAGACTTCTCTTCTATTAGGTACATTACATTAGGGGGATTCCATTAGGGAATTCTATATAAATTTACATTCTACATTCCATGAGCAACTAAATCTCCACTGTTAAGGTTAGGAGCTCTGTCTATTTGTATGGATTGATTTTATTACTTTTTCTATTTTAATTTATGTTTTGGATTTATATTTAAGAATTTTTTTCGTTCTTTATCTTATGAATTTGGGTGGAACGGAAGTATGACCCTCTTTCTATTTGAGTTCTTGTATAACTTGAAAAAGCTCTATACTTGAACAACAGCTTGAAAACATATTCTCCTAAATTCTAATTATCTAGATTTAACGGGATACGTGACATATAATCCTTTTATTCTTTGGGTAATTAGAGTTTTTGTGGCATGCAAACTGAAAATTGATTTTTACCCTCTAATTGGAATTAATTGACCAAGGAATTGGCAGTTGATGAATTTTAGAGGAGACTAGAAAGGTCTAAGGAATTAGGGTCTAGTCACATATAGTTTGCCATAAATTAAATCCTACATAATTAAAATAGTTAGTAAGAAATGTTAATCCGGAAAAATAGATAACTCTGAAGCCTTAACTGTTTATCCATATTTTATTCCCAATTTATTTAATTGTCTATACTTTTGATATTTTGAATTCGAACTTAAACCTTTTAAACATCTCAAAACCAATTTCTCCTTGCCTAACTAACCCAATCAATCAATCATTGTTGCTTGATCCATCAATTTTCGTGGGATCGACCCTTTCTCACGTAAGGTATTACTTGGTACGACCCGGTGCACTTGCCGGCTAGTAAGTGTGGGTTATAAATTCCGCACCAAGTTTTTGGCGCCGTTGCCGGGGATTGATTGTGATTAACAACTATTAGTTATTTGATTGCTTAGATTAGGCGTTTTAGTTTTAATAAAAAAAATTTTTTTTTGCTTTAAATTTTCGAAAAAGAAAGAGAAATTTTTTTTTATGGTTATTTTTTTTATTTTTACTTTACGTTAATTTTTTTTTTTTCCTTTACGTTATTTTTTTTTCTTTTTTCGTTTAACCCCCTGTCTCCCTTCCCCTGTTTCGTTTTAATTTTTTTCTTTTTCTTTCTCTTTTATTACTTGATTTTTAAATAATAATAATAAAAAAATATAAAAAAATTATTAAATTTTAATTTTCGAAAAAAAATAAAAATATTTTGATTTATTTTATAAAATAAATTTATTTTTTGAAATTAAGTTTGCTGTTTCCTAATAGTTTTATTTTAATTCTTAGAATTTTGTTCTTTCTTCTTTACTTTCCTGTTTACCACATGGTGCGTTTAATCCTGTTTGGTGTTTCGTACTAAGAAAAAATAATGGAAAGAGATCTAACGTTGGGATTTTTGCCACTGAAGAATTTCATAAAAACAGTCACGTTGTAGATATAGTTTCTAAACTAACAGAAATCCCTTCGTACAAACGTTTTGGTTGTCACAAGTAACAAACTCCTCAATAAATTGATAACCGAAGTATTTAAACCTCGAGTCGTCTTCTCAAGGAATTGCAGGGAGGTATGTTCTTATTATTGGCTATGAAAAAGGTAAAATTTGGTGTTTTTGGAATTTGGGCAATGGGCACAAGCATATTTAAATGACAAGTAAAATAAACTAACAGTAAAATAAACTCTTGGCAAGGTATAAAGACTGGATGTCCTATCCTAGTTATCCTTATCAATTGTGATGAGAATTGGATTTTTCTCCCACTTTGTTAACCTCTAACTATGAAGGTAAGTTAAGTGGATAAATTAATTCCAATTTTCAATCAACAATGAGTTTGATAAATTAAGAGTTACCAATTATTTAACCAAGGCCAAAAGGGAAAAAACTAAATCTACTAGAGTAACAATATCCTCAGATTAGGAATAATAAAAAGAAATAATCATAAACTGAAATACCTCAAATAACATTAATTTAAAAGAGTAATCTGTAACATGGAAGAGTTCGTAAATTAAATTGGGAAAATAATTAAAAATAAAGAACCTGGGATTGAGAGTCACTCTTAAAACTAAGAGAAGTCCTAAATCCTAATCCTAAGAGAGAGAGAGAGGAGAGAACCTCTCTCACTAAAAACTACATCTAAAATTGTAAAAAGTGAATTATGAGTGCATGATTTGAATGGATGCAATCCCTCTACTTTATAGCCTCTAATCTGAGTTTTCTGGGCCGAAAACTGGGTCGAAAACAGCCCAGAAATCGTTGAAGAAGAAATCTGCCACACTGGTTTTTCGTCACTGCAACATGGCCGCATGGAGCACGCGGTCGCGTCGCCTAGCGTCAAGACCACTATGGCATATTATATATCAAATCGAAGCCCCGGACGTTAGCTTTCCAACGCAACTGGAACCGCGTCATTTGGACCTTTGTAGCTCAAGTTATGGTCGTTTTAGTGCGAGAGGGTCAGGCTGACAACTTTGCAGTTTCTCCAACTTCTTGTATTCCTTCCACTTTTGCATGCTTCCTTTCCATCCTCCAAGCCATTCCTGCCCTATAATATCTGAAAACACTTAACACACATATCAAGGCATCTAATGGTCATAAGAGAGGATTAATAATAAGCAAATATAAGATGAAAGAAGTATGTTTTCAATCATAGCACAAAATCAGGAAGAAAAATGTAAAACATGCGAATTGTATGAATAAGTGAGTAAAAAGTTGATAAAAACTACTCAATTGAGCATAAGATAAATCATAAAATAGTGGTTTATCAACATTCCCACACTTAAACATTAGCATGTCCTCATGCTAAGCTCAAGAGAAGCTATAAAGGAATGAAGATGAATGATAGAATGTATGAGATGCAACCTATGAATGCAACTAAATGCAAAATGTTTCTACCTACTTGGTTAAAAATAAATAAGTTCTTCAAGACAAATATGAACTGGATTTCACTAATTCAAATCACAAAATATAATACAAATAACTTGCAAGAAGAAGATAGCTCATGAAAGCAGGGAACATAGAATTGAGAATTGAACCCTTACTGGTAGTGTATATCATTCTAACTCTCAAGTGTCTAGGGTCAATTCTCTCAATTCTCTACTAATCTTGCTTTCTATAGCTTGCTCTTCATCTAACAAGTAACAAAAATTTAATGCATCAATACACAAATCAAGAGGTCTTTTAAGGGTTGTAATGGGGTTAGGGTCAAGGTAGGATTGTATTTGGCCAAGTGGACTAAAATTTGAATCATTAATTAACATAAACTATTCCACCTAATTTAGGACAATCCATGTAATCATAATATAAAATCTGACTTCCCATTAACTATGCTTTCCACATATTCATGCATTCTAATTTCAAGTACAACTCATATGCATTGCTTTCACCACTTACTTTGGGGCATTTTGTCCCCTTTCACTTATTTTGCTCTTCTTCTTTTTTATATTTTTTTTCTTTTGTTTTTCTCAATGCATATGATTAATTTATTGAATGCATGAACATGTCCTAAACATTTCTTTCACATTTTCAGAAAATTCTAACATACTCAATTCTCAAACCAAATGTTTCCAAACCCACTCTTCCCCACACTTAATTCATAAGCATTCTCACTAGTCTAAGCTAACCAAGGATTCAAATTAAGGACATTATTGTTTTTCGCTTAGAGTTAATGATGTGCTAAAATAAAGAACAAAGGGGTAAAATAGGCTCAAAATTGGTTTGCAATAGATATTGAAAGGTTAAGGCCATATGGGTATGTAAGCTCAATGAAACAAGGCCTCAATCATATAAGTGTATGCATACATTAAACAATAGAAATATAGAATTAAGCAAGATAAAGATCACAATTTTAGAGAGAAAAATACACACTAAAACAAAATTTTGGTTGATAAAATACAACCAATTCAAATAGGCTCAAAATCTCACAGGTTTTGTGTGTTCAAGCTTTAAACCATGTTCCAAAATAAAATTTCTTCATACAAGTTATTCAAAAAGTTTTTAATTTAAATTAGTGAAATACTATAAAAAGTTTCTTAAAAAAGAAAATATTACTTCAACCAAGTGGTAAAATATGCAAAAATCAAATAAACATGCAAATGCAACAACTAATCTACAAAGAAAATTTAAACATTGGTGTTGAGACAAGAAAGTACTAACCCATGGAGATCGGTATCGACCTCCCCACACTTAAATATTGCACCGTCCTCGGTGCATGCTGAGATGTGCAGGTGGACGGGTTGTTCCAACTGATGCCTTTCTTCAAGGATTGTGCAGATGGACTTGTTTGTCTCCCCATGTAAACGTCTTCTGGTTCCACTCCGGGTGGCCATCCTGAAAGAAAAATGGAAGAAAAATAACCCAGAAATAAAGATAAGAAAATAAATAAAGTATGGGTGGGTTAATGCCAAATGATAAGGGTCTCATTTACATGGAAGCTTCAACATCTACGTGAGAAAATAATAGAAGCCATGGCATACCAGTGGTATAAAATTTGTAACATAGGGGAGGAGAGTGGGTAATGGAAGTATCAATACAAGTTCATGCCAATGCAAATAGAGTGCAAGTATCATAAAAAATTGGCATTGGAAGATAATTAATATCATCCCACAGTGTAAAACAAGTTACCAAAATAAATTCAAGAAAAGATGCAACAGTAGAATAAGAATTTTTTTTTTCAACACCAATGGAAAAAAAAAATTCAGAAAAGAAAATAAAAACAATATGCACAAAATTAAGATGCGATGAATGAGATATGCAAATAAATTAAGTAAAATAAAATAAAAGATAAGAAGAATGAGAAGGGAAAGAAGTAAAGTAAGAAAGAAAGAAGAAAGAAGAAAAGATAGAAGAAATTAGGATTGGGGAAGAAAAGATAAGATATTTGGCAAATTAGGATAAGCTGTGCGGCGCAAGCGACGCGGACGCGTGGGGCACGCGGTCGCGCGACTTGCGCTGTAAGTTAATCGACGCGGTCGCGTGACTCAATTTATGCTACTGGCGCGAAGGCAGCCTTGCGCTCGCACAACTCTCTGTTCAAAATCTTATTTTGCCAAATTTTGGGTGACGCGATCGCGTGGATGGCCATTTTTGAAAAAATGATGCGGCCGCGTGGGGCATGCGTTCGCATGGGAGGGCTTGGGCTTCTAGCACGAGTCCAGCCCAATTCCAGCACAACTTTCGGCCATGCACCTTTTTGACGTCGATTTTCAGGGAACGCGGCCGCATGGGTGACGCGATCGCGTGGGAGGCCAAAGTTCCACATGACGTGGTCGCGTGAGCGACGCGGTCGCGTGGGGTCAAATGATGCTAAAGGCACGGCTCCAGCCACGCTCTCGCGTGACTCTCTGTTCAATGCTTTTCTTCCTCGCGCACTAGTGACGCGGACGCGTCAGCGACGCTGCCGCGTCGCGTGCGTGTTTTTCCTTTTTTTTTTTGAAAAATGCAGAGTGCAGTATGCAGAATGCAATGCTTAATGTGAATGCTATGCATGATTCTAGGTTCAATAAAATAAAATAAAACTCAAAAACAAACAAAACGAAATAGAATAAATTGAAAAAGAACGATCATACCAAGGTGGGTTGTCTCTCACCTAGCACTTTTAGTTAAAGTCCTTAAGTTAGACATTTGAGGAGCTTCTTGTTATGGCGGCTTGTGCTTGAACTCATCCAGAAATCTCCACCAATGTTTGGAGTTCCAGTAGCCTCCGGGGTCCTAAACTAGGCATGTGAAGCTTCTGAGCAGCTTCAAACAGATTTTCAGGCTCCCGGGGTGATGAATATCAGAATATTTTCTAGGATCCCAAACTTTGGTTCTAAATCCGCTTTCGTTTTGATCTATACTTTTCCATCTGGGCGGTTTGGAAATTAGATTCTCACCACGGTGACCAAACGTTCTCCGTGATCCACTCAATTGAGCATGATACCAATCCTCGCACTTCGAGTTGAAGCGTGGAACCTTATTGAACCTTGTACACCGGCTCTGAGTATGAGCCATTTCCCTTTTACTCTTAAAGCCGCAGAGAGCTCTAAGCTGGCCATCTGTTTCAAGCAAACCATATTCAAGTGGAATGTTGAAGATAAAAGACAAGGATTTTACCCACTTGTAGATTGTGGTGGGCGGTAACGGCCTTGGGATAGGTGTTTCCAGTGGTTCTGTAAGTTCTACTCCCTTATAATCTTCTGTGAATTCTTCCACTTCAACCATCTCTTGATCAGAGTCTTCAATTTCTCCCTCATCATCGCTCAAGTCATATATTGGAGGTTGAGAAAGATCTACCTTAGCATCATCTTTATATTCACTCGGGGAAGATTCTTCTGTCTCAAAGAAATCACTTGTGGATGCAAGTTCGCCGCTAAGAGAATAGGACTCGTGATCATCATCATCAAGGAAACCTGTGTCGTGGGTTATTCCATTCAGTTTTTCATAAGATAATTACAGTGGAGGCGGTGCAAAATCCTCCTCAGCGTCAATTGTAACATCCTTGACGGAGTTCTCTACAACAACCGACTCTTCTTCTTCTGCAATGACAGCTTTCTCTACTTGTTCTAGTACGAAGTTATGCTGTATGCTGTTCACTGGAGCTTCCAGCGTCTCTTTTGTACTACGTTCTTCATTGGATTCTCTACATGAAGCCATGGGGGTCTGTTGAGGGGCTGAGTGTCTGGAAGATAATTGTTTTAACTTCTCCACTATTGCTTGCTCTAGTTGATGAAGGAGTGCGGTACATTGTTTCATTGATTCTTTGAGGCTAACCTGTGATTCTGACTTTGATGGATATGGGTAATGTGTAGGGGGGAGTGGTGGTTCTTGGGAGTAATTGGGTTGGTATTGGGGCGGATAAGGATCGTATGGTGGCGAATGGCGAAAAGAAGCTTGTGAGTGTGGTGGTTCGAGGTCATGTTGAGAGGATGGTCTATAGGCACGGGGTGGGGTTTGTTGGTAGTTACAAGGTTGTCCACCATATCTTTCAGCCGGGTATGCATTGTAGAATGATCGTTGTCCATGATATCTTGGAGGGTGTTGTTGCCCAAAGGGTTGATTAGATCCTCTTGACTCCATCCATCCTTGATTGGTCCGACCTTGATGCATATTCCTGCTGTGGTTTCTATTTCCTTCAACAAAATTAGAACTAAACTCAAAGCGAGAGGGGTGAGAATTCATAATAGCTATCAGAAATAAGGGGGAAAAAGAGAAAACAAATAAACAAGTGAAAGAAATTTTTTTTTTGAAAAATATTTACAATAACCAATAATAAGGCACACCTTTGCAATTCCCCGGCAACGGCGCCATTTTGACGTTGGAATTTTTGCCAGTGAAAAATTTCATAAAAATAGTTGCGTTGTAGATATAGTTTCTAAACTAACAGAAATCCCTTCGTACAAACGTTTTGGTTGTCACAAGTAACAAACCCCTAAATAAATTGATAACCGAAGTATTTAAACCTCGGGTCGTCTTCTCAAGGAATTGCAGGGAGGTATGTTCTTATTATTGGCTATGAAAAAGGTAAAATTTGGGGTTTTTGGAATTTGGGTAATGGGCGCAAGCATATTTAAATGACAAGTGGAAAAACTAAATCTACTAGAGTTACCAACAATGAGTTTGATAAATTAAGAGTTACCAATTATTTAACCAAGGCCAAAAGGGGAAAAACTAAATCTACTAGAGTAACAATATCCTCAGATTAGGAATAATAAAAAGAAATAATCATAAACTGAAATGCCTCAAATAATATTAATTTAAAAGAGTAATCTGTAACATGGAAGAGTTCGTAAATTAAATTGGGAAAATAATTAAAAATAAAGAACCTGGGATTGAGAGTCACTCTTAAAACTAAGAGAAGTCCTAAATCCTAATCCTACGAGAGAGAGAGAGAGAGAGGAGAGAACCTCTCTCACTAAAAACTACATCTAAAATTGTAAAAAGTGAATTATGAGTGCATGATCTGAATGGATGCAATCCCTCTACTTTATAGCCTCTAATCTGAGTTTTCTGGGCCGAAAACTGGGTCGAAAACAGCCCAGAAATCGCTGGAGAAGAAATCTGCCACGCTGGTTTTTCGTCACTACGACGCGGCCGCATGGAGCACGCGGTCGCATCGCCTAGCGTCACGGCCACTATGGCATATTATATATCAAATCGAAGCCCTAGACGTTAGCTTTCCAACGCAACTGAAACTGCGTCATTTGGACCTCTGTAGCTCAAGTTATTGTCGTTTTAGTGCGAGAGGGTCAGGCTGACAGCTTTGCAGTTTCTCCAACTTCTTGTATTCCTTCCACTTTTGCATGCTTCCTTTCCATCCTCCAAGTCATTCCTGCCCTATAATATCTGAAAACACTTAACACACATATCAAGGCATCTAATGGTCATAAGAGAGGATTAATAATAAGCAAATATAAGATCAAAGAAGCATGTTTTCAATCATAGCACAAAATCAGGAAGGAAAATATAAAACATGCGAATTGTATGAATAAGTGAGTAAAGAGTTGATAAAAACTACTCAATTGAGCATAAGATAAACAATAAAATAGTGGTTTATCAAGATCACATGGGTTACTATTCACATCCGAGTAGTGATTCATATTATGGTGGATGGAGGAACTATCCAAATTTTGGTTGGCAAAGCCAAAACCAAAGAAACTTCAGTGCTCCATGTTCCAACTACCAAGAACCATCATCTTTCTACCCATGTCAAGAGCCACCATCAGATATTGAAACTTCTCAGAAGGAGAGTGTTATGGAAGTAGAAACTCTTAATGCTATTCTTGCCCAGAACAAGCTTATGACTCAACAATTAAGTCTACTTACTCAACAGATGAGTGGCATGCAAGTCCCAACTATCAACACCCAACAGCCAAATTTTGAGTGGGGAGAGCAACCTCAGAGACCACAAAATTTTAATCATAGTTCTCTGGGTATTTTTCAATAGAATAATTCTAATAACCACCAGTTTCAGTCTTCTCAGTCCCAACAGAACAATGATTTGGAAGCAATCTTGAAAAGTTTCATGCAGGAAACCAGAGCCTCAATAAGAAACTTGGAAGTGCAAATAAGCCAAATAAGCAAGCAATTAGAAGAAGAGGAAGATGCACAACCTCCAATGCCCTTGGTAAGTAATGAAGAAGGGATTGCATTAGAAGAAAGCTACCAAGAGGAAGAGGTTGAAGTTGAGGAAGCTTACAAAGAAATTGAAGAATTCAAGGAAGAAGACAAGAGAGTGGAACTTGCAAGACCTCTCCCAAAGCCATCACCATCCAATACAACATTCAAGTGGATAAAATTCCTACCCTTAATCCTTACTTTTCCACTTGAATATGGGCTGCTAGAGACGGATGGTTAACTTAGAGCTCTTTGTGGCATTAAGAGTAAGAGGAAGATTGTTAGTGGTAAGAGTTATCAAGCAAGGTTCAATATGGTTGCATGCTCCAAATCGAAGTGCAAGGTTGGTGTAGAGCTCACTTAAATGGGTCTAGAAGGTTGTTTGGATGTCTCTGTGAGAATTCAGATTGCTTGCCACCAAGTGGAAATAATGGTGATCCACAAGAAGACGGACGTAAAAGCAAGATTTGGGACCCTGGAATTCATTCCCACAATCAACTCTCTTGGGGCCTTGTCACTTGCTCCAATTTGCTCAAAGGCGTTATACGCCTGGTTTGGGATCCCAGTAGTCATTGGAATTACAAATATTGGTGGAGATTTCTGGACCAGTACAAGCATAAGCCACCATGACAAGGAGCTCACCACATGTCCAACTTAAGGACTTTAACTAAAAGTGCTTGGTGGGAGACAACCCACCGTGGTATGATCGTTTCTTTTCATTCTTAGTTGTTTTTCGTAGTAGTAGTTTTTGCATTTATTTTATTTTTATTGAGTTCTTACTAATTTTCTGATCATGCAGCTATTTTATCTCAGGAACCGAATACCTCAAGCTATCCAAAAAAAATGCCACGCGACGCGACCGCATCAGCGACGCGTCCGCGTCGCAAGGAGAGGGGAGAAAATAAAAACGAACAGAGAGTCACGCTGGAGCGTGGCTGGAGGCGTGCCAGTGGCACAAATCGTCCCACGCGACCGCATCCCCGACGCGTCTGCGTCATGTGGGAATATTAGCCTCCCACGCGACCGCGTGACCCACGCGGCCGCGTGCCCTGATTTTCGACGTAAAAAGGGTTCACAACCAAATATTGTGCTGGAGTGGTGCTGGCTTGGTGCTAGACGCATAATCCCTATCACGCGAATGCGTCGCCGACGCGTCCGCTTCATTCCCTTTTGAAGCCACTCACGCGATCGCATGCCCCACGCGATCGCGTCACCCCAAATTTGGCAAATATTTAAATTCGAACAGAGAGTTGTGCAGGCGCGAGGCTGCACTCGCGCCCGAAGCATAACATGGGTCACGCGACCGCATGACCGACGCGACCGCGTCAACTAACTAAAACGCAATCACGCGAAAGCGTGCCCCACGCGGCCGCGTCGCTTGCGCCACCCAGTTTTCTTTCTTTCTCTCTCCCAATCCTAATTATCTCTTATTCTTTTATCCTTTTATTTTTTCATAATATTTGTCTCTTCTATTTTTAGTTTTTATTTGCTTGAGGACAAGCAAACCTTTAAGTTTGGTGTTGTTGGACGCTGCGCTTATTGGTTTTCTGGCACAAAAGGGAGGCGAATCATCTTCACGAAGGAGCACAACCTGAAGAATAAAGCGACCACTAGGATAACTAAGGTGGCTGAGTTCCTTTCATATTTTTATTCCTCCCTTCTTTTTCTATGTTATGTTCCGGTTTTCTGCTATTTTGTTTTGTGTGTTGCATGATCCTTTATTAGTTGGAATCTTAGGATTAGTTTTCTTTTAATTGCTTTAATTATGAAAAGATGTTTCATGTACCACTCACTGAACTTGAATCTAAAAAGAAAAGAAAAAGAAGTGATGTATTGCATGAGAAATTGAGTTAATTCTAAGAATAGTCTTATTTACTTAAATGTGGTGGTATTTTCTGTGATTTTTGAATGCATGATATGAATAGTGCATATTTGAATTTGAATCAAGAGATGTTGATGTATAAGGAACAAGAATTTAGAGAATTATTATGACTTCTCTAAAATAAACAAAAATTTAATCCTTGAAGCAAAAGAAACAGCAAAAGAAAAAAATAATAAATAAATAAATAAATAAATAAATAATAAAAGCAAGGTCCAAGGCTCTGAGCATCAATGACTAGGGAGGTCAGACATGATTATAAGCTCAAAGAGTTATTTCCCTAGTCATATGCTTGTGGTGTGATTGTGTCAAGTAATCCTTGAGACAGAACACTTAGAGTCGAGACCAAGTGCGCTCAACAGAGTATGCCAAAGGCTTTGAGCACCACTGTCTGGGAGTAACTGAAAGAAAAACCAGAACTCAAAGAGAGTTCCCCAGTTAAGTGCTTGTGGTGTTTCTGTGTCAAGTAAAGCTTGAGACAAAACATTTAAAGTCACGGCTAGGCTCAAGGTGCAAAGCACCAAAGAAAAATAAATTAAAGTGAATTTTGCTGTGTTCAAGGATTAAACTGAAATATAAAGATCAGAGAATTCATAATATTATCCGGATTCTAATTCCGAACGACAATAACATTCTTGATTCAAAGGAGAGTGAGATGCCAAACCTATTCAGGATTACAGTTATAAACCCCACTATAAAAAGAGACATGAGCTTAATCAAACTCTCATTCTCATGAAAATTCACATCATAAGCTTATGTTAGTTTTGGTTGCTTGAGGACAAGCAACAGTTTAAGTTTGGTGTTGTGATGCGTGAGCATCTTGTCTATCTTTTCCTAGTGAATTTGCATCTAAATTGTTGAGTTTAATTTAGAATTAATTATATTTTAGCCACTATGGATGCTATTTCGAGTTTTGTACAATATTATTTATTTTAGGTAGCATTCGGAGGGATTTGATGAAGTTTCTGCAGAGAAAAAGAAGAAACCAAAGAGATGACCAGCGAAGACCGACGCGGACGCATGGCTCACGCGACCGCGCGGAATGGAGAAATCGCAATGACGTGATCGCGTGCCTGACGCGAACGCGTGGACTGGAATCTGCACAAATGACGCGAGCGCGTGGACGACGCGGACGCATCACATGCGCAATCTGCAAAAATACAAATGACGCTGGGGGTGATTTCTGGGCTATTTTGACCCACTTTCCAGCCCAGTAAACACAGATTAGAAGCTGCAGAATGGACAAAGCAAGTGGTCCCCACCCATCAACTGAAATTCTGTTAATTAATTCGAATTTAAATTCAAATCTTATCTTTTAGGAAAAGATATTATTTTTATTTTTAGATAATTATATTTTAAATTAATTAGGATTAGTTATAAAAAGGGAAGACTTCTCTTCTATTAGGTACATTACATTAGGGGGATTCCATTAGGAAATTCTATACAAATTTTCTCTCTTTTCCATGAGCAACTAATCCTCCACTGTTAAGGTTAGGAGCTCTGTCTATTTGTATGGATTGATTTTATTACTTTTTTTATTTTAATTTATGTTTTGGATTTATATTTAAGAATTGTTTTCGTTCTTTATCTTATGAATTTGGGTGGAACGGAAGTATGACCCTCTTTCTATTTGAGTTCTTGTATAACTTGGAAAAGCTCTATACTCGAACAACAGCTTGAAAACATATTCTCCTAAATTCTAATGATCTGGATTTAACGGGATACGTGATATATAATCATTTTATTCTTTGGGTAATTAGAGTTTTTTTGGCATATAAACTTAAAATTGATTTTTACCCTCTAATTGGAATTAATTGACCAAGGAATTGGCAATTAATGAATTTTAGAGGAGACTAGGAAGGTCTAAGGAATTAGGGTCTAGTCACATATAGTTTGCCATAAATTAAATCCTACATAATTAAAATAGTTAGTAAGAAAAGTTAATCCGGAAAAATAGATAACTCTGAAGCCTTAACTATCTTGTCATTATATTATTCCCAACTTATTTATTTGTCTGTGTTTAATGCTCTTTGAATACCAAAACACTCTTTTCTGCTTGCCTAACTAATCTTATCAAATACTATTGTTGCTTAATCCATTAATCCTCGTGGGATCGACCCTTACTCACGTAAGGTATTACTTGGTACGACCCGGTGCACTTGCTGGTTAGTAAGTGTGGATTATAAATTCTGCACCAGACTACGTCAAGGCGACCCATTGTCGCCGTTCTTGTTTGTTCTGGTGGTGGATGTGCTCAACAGGATGATCGGGGAGGCAGTTAGAAATGGTTGGATATCTCCTCTCTTAGTTGGTAGGGATAATATAGAGTTATCACACTTACAATTTGCTGATGACACTATACTATTCTGCCCACCGAAGGAGGAGACACGGAGAAACTATAAGAGGTTTTTGAGGTGCTTTGAAATGATGTATGGGTTGAGCATTAACTTTGAGAAGTCTAAATTGATCCCAGTGAACTGCAGCCAGGAGTGGGTTAATCGGATGTGCCAGCTACTGGGTTGTCAAGAGGCAGCTCTACCGGTAAGGTACCTTGGCATCAGCCTAGGAGCAAATCCGCGATTGTAAAAACTTGGAAACCGGTTATAGAAAAGGTGGAAGAGAAGCTCAGCTTGTGAAAAGCAAAGGAGGTTCTTATGGGGGAAGGATGATGGTCGACCTGGCATGGCCCTTGTGAAGTGGGAGCTGGTACAGACACCGAAGAAGCTAGGAGGATTGAGGGTGGGTGATGCGGTGGTCCGTAATTCGGCTTTACTGTTTAAATGGTGGTGGCAGTTCTCTAAGGAGGATTGTCCTCTATGGAAGAAGGTTGTATGCTCCTGCAATAACTTGGACCCAAATCACTTGTTGTCAACTCAGACATTACCGAAGAGGGGGGACCGTGGAAAGACATATGTTAAGTGTAAATAAGGGAGCAGCATGTCAAGCAAAAGATGATTGATGGCTTGGCTATGGAAGTAGGAGATGGAAGATCCACTAGATTTTGGGAGGATACATGGTTGCAATTGGGAGAGTTCAAAGACTCCTTTTCGAGACTCTTCTTAATTTCAAACCAAAGAGGATCAGTAATTGGGGATTGTGGGTTTTGGGATGGGATAGTGTGGGTGTGGCACTTACAGTGGAGAAGATAATTGAGACAATGGGAGACAGATACACTAAACTAACTGCTTAATATCTTGCAATCTGTAAGACTGATAGCGGATGTGCAAGACAGAGTGGTGTGAAAATTTGATAAGGAAGGCGTTTATTCTACTAATTCATTTGTGCAGGTTTTGCAGGAAGAGACTTTGGATGAGGAGCTTCTGAGATTCAGGTTCACAAAGGAGATATGGAAAGGTCTAGTTCCCCCTTGAGTGGAGCTGTGCGCGTAGTTTGTATTGGTAGGCCGAGTCAACACAAAGGACCGATTAAGTAGACTGGAAATCCTACAACAGAATGATGTGATGTGCATGCTGTGCAAGAAAGATGTTGAAAATATACATTTATTTATTATATGTGAGTACTCTTGGCAGGTGTGGTGTGCTTTGATCTCGGCGTTTGGACAGACATGGATTGTCCCTGATACGTTGAAAGAGCATTTTGAGAGTTGGAGATCCATACCAATGAGAAAAGAGTTGCGCAAGTATTGGCTAGTTGGATTCTTCTCAGTTATATGGATTATTTGGCTACGCAAAAATGATACCATCTTTCAGTGCAAGACAACAGGGATTGGTCACTGTGTGGAGCAATCATTCTCATGTGCTAAGGAATGGTGTTGTAAATAACTCATGTTGTTGATGGCTATGCCGGAGATGACATAGGAGTTGTTATGTTTTTATCGTTCTTGTCTTTGTTTTACAATGCTCCACTTGAGTCATCACTATCATTAGAGTCAGACTCACGTTTTGAGAACTCAGCTTCACCTCTCTTCCCACAAAGTCACAAACGACACATTCTACTCTTTAGAACTTAGTCTCAGTTTTTTGAAAAAAAAAATATTATTAAAAAATTACTATATTCTCAAAAATTTCAATTTTTTGTGTTCTTTTTTAGAGGTATTAAATGGACTGAAATTTTGTCTTTCAAGACTAAAATTTTAATTTAATTATCTAGTCATCAAATACAATATTCAATTTCAATCTCTCAGTCCCAAAAAATAAATGCAACCTAATAGACATCCAAAAGTTTCTAAACCATCTAAATGATCATTCAAAATCTAATACTCAAAAGAATTTATAATTTGACACTAAATTCAAATCACTTTGTAAAAGTACCTATAAACATAAAAAATCAATATATATATATATATATATATATATATATATATATATATATATCTACAGACAATATTCTAGTCGGTCGTATCGACGTCAGATTCGGCATTACTCATCCGAAAAAGTAACCAATCCTTACAATCTTTTATTCATTTAAAAAAGAGATCTTAACAATCTTCTTAAACAAAAGGGAACGACTATCCACCATCAAAGGTAGAACGACTTTAAAAGATGATTATTGACTCTACATCTACACTTATAAATAAATACATTGACACCGTTAGGTATAATTCGAACCCAATTTACTAAAAATCTGCCTAAAACCCTTACTAACTTAAGTATTAGAGTCACTTTCAAGTACCACCTCTTACCTCCTCACAAAGAACTCGAACAGCGACACCTCAATACCAGAAGACGTCGGATAAGTTTGGACCTCACATTTAAACCCAAATTCATCTGTTTCAAATAACCCTCAAAACAATATATATTTAACATAGAATTAAATTATATTTATATTTATATTTATTAACCATCACTCATCATAATTTAATCTATAGAATTAACAAAAACAGAATAAAACATTGAGTCGCCAATTTTTATATTCAAGACTATTTGATTATGCTGCTTTTAAAAAATCTGATTATTTTAGTAATTAAATTTCAATTTAAAAAATGTGTGTATAAACCTCGTATAAAAAAAAACACATACTTTGATTTAATAGTTAATCTCTAATATTGATAATGCATTTTAGAATGGACTAATAGTCACCTTGATCGTCTCTTTCGCATTCGATGCCTAAACAATACGTAACATGAAAAAATTGTTCAAATATAATAAATACCGAAATTAGGATTAAGTCTTAATAACAAAACATAATATATCATAATAATTTAATTTAATTTATTATATAAAATGACAGTTAGACACCAAAAAATATAAGATGACAGTTGCGGAAGGAAGAGAGCTGTGAGAATTGGACACACAAATGGTTGTCCTCCTTATATATGCACAATAGATAATATTTAAAAGATATAAAATAAAACAGCTACCTAGTTGACTTAATTATTACTAGGAGTCTAGGACAAGCCGACTAGGATTCACATAAATTCGTTAACGTAACGTCTCGTCAGTCGTCTCCTGCGGAAGCTAGCAGGTCTTGCCAACCGAGGAGGATGCTAACGATTTTATTTTCCATAATTAACTGATTTTATTCACACACGATGCTTTCTACTTTCTCACAACGCAGACTGGAGAATCATCTCAGCTAGCTCCTGCAAATAAAAAAAAGAAGACGATGATAAAACTACATTGTTACTCGTGCCGGATACACTTGCTAGCAAGTAATACAACGAGTAGATTTGGAGTTACCTGTTTGGCTGAAGCAACCTTGGGTTCTCCCCATTCCTTAGCTTTCTTCTCCAAAAAGTCAAAGTCAGCTTTACCAGCCTTTAATAAGGATTCAGTTAATTAGTTTACCACCAAAAGCATTGAGTAGAGAGTATATGACCAAATTGAGGAAGAATATTATATTGCATTACCTCTATTTGAGCACCGATTTCAGTGTCAAAACTCTGGTATCTCTTCCGAACAAGCTCAGCTAGAGTACCGTCCTTCAGGACACCATATCCAAAAGTATTTAGTTTGATTTTTAGGAGATATTAAAAGGAAGCTTTTAAATAGATTTTCCAACTTTGTGCATTATAAGAGAACCAAATATAGAAGGAAGTTAAATGGAATCACCTCAATTAGCGTAGCAGCATTCCTGAGGCCGCGGGCCATTGTATCCATACCGATGATGTGGGCAATGAATAAGTCATCAACATCTGTGCTCTCTCTCCGCCTATCACATTGTGGGAAAGTTGAGAAGAGAAAATATGTTACATGATAACAGTATCAGATTTATAGAAAATTAGTCTATAACAAGTTAATTTAACAGATGCAAAAGATCAATTATGCTAAAAGCTTAAGCAGTTGATGACCTAAGAATCGCTTTAAATCACTTATTGTGCCGTCTCACGCAAAATAGCACTTCGAAATTGAAATGTGGAACATGCAAAATTGATTTTAGCATACAATTGTTGACCAGTTGCTCATATTCCCTTGAATGCTTTTGTGAAAGAAAAAAAATTCTGATTGATCTATAATGAGATCAGTTAGATTGACGAAATTCATCGCACATAAAAAGTTACTTGTCAATGGTATAGTATAATATGAAACAGAAAAGACGGTGCAATACTCACAATTTGGCGTCAAAGTTGAATCCGCCTCGTGCAATTCCACCCTGACAAATGAAAATAAATAAATCAAATGATATTACAATTCTACAACAAAGCAACATTTCATGATGTAAACTAAGGAGCAGGCACTAGCATACATTTTTAATCACACTGAGCATAATCATTGTTGCTTCTTGAATATCCACTAGAAACTGATCTGTGTCCCAACCTGCAGTAACAAGGTTCGAGTCCATTCCAGCTTTTTATCAGCAGACACAACTTTTTATATTTATATGCTGTTCTTAAATAAAAGAAATGAATTCACACATACCAACTTGAGGATCACCAGTGTTTGCATCAATATTACCCAATAGTCCATTAATCCTTGCAGTTTCAAGTTCATGGTGACAACTACCACATATAGGCAATAAAAAACGATGAACAACCCCATAATTTCATTTATAAAAATAATTAATAAATTTAAAAGTCAGAATACAGACAACAAACTCTAACATAATCACAATATAAAGTAAGGCTCACCTATGTCCCGATAAGGTGGCATGGTTGCACTCAATGTTGAGTTTGAATTCCCCTAAAGAGCAAAGTTGTGAAAATATGTTATGATGTATTATAAAAAGTTTAGAATGAATGATATTACTGACAATATTTTAAAGTTTTATAATGATTAATGAACTTTCAATCCCGCTACATCTACACTCTATATTTATAATAAACACTGTTTTGACACCAGTATTTTCTTAACAACCAAACACGTGTTCTCTTTATTTTGTTAATTAAACAATAATTTAAATACACAATTAATTAGTACAGGTGTCAAGAATGTTTGGTGTATGAATGGTTTTTTCTGAACTTTTCCAGAGTTATTAAAGTTGGCACCCAAGCATTAACTGAAATCATGCTAGAGAAAGGTCACAGCCAACACATCTAGGTGTGACTGCAGGCTGCAGAGCATGGTGGGATTCGGTATCTAATAGCAATGTGTGGAACTTGATCCCAACATTGGAATTAGGTAACTCTAGTGCCAAAGTTTAAAGGGCCTTCGGGGTGTGTTTCTCACAAGGATATCAAAATGCTTTCCAGCTTCAAAGAGAAAGTGGAGTACTTGCAGGGAAGTATTTAGAGCAAAGGCAACCAATAAATTAGTAAACAGTGAAATAACATTAAAGCTCCTTATTTTAATGAGAATGCACATTTTGAAAAACTAGTATTGTTTGTCAAGATCAAATTTGTGGTTGAAAGACACCAGTTTCATGTGGTTCATGGGTTCTTTTGGAAGCCAGATATAAATATTACCTATAAGTCCATACTTGCGCAAGAAATTAGCGGTGGTTGCAGCATCCCAGTCATACCTGGACAAAAGAAGTTTGAATAAAGAGTAATGTATGTGTAAAGTTTACAGACTGAATAGACAAGTAAGAAGCGCACTGGTGTTTTGTAGGTTCTTGTGGCTTGGGTTCAATCAGCAGTGTCCCTGAAATCAAATTTCCAAAAATGAATTGCATAATACAATCAGAAAATCATGATGCTTGCGAGGAATTTCAGCATCTTACCATTGAATCCAATCTTCTTCTTGTATGCAACAGCAGCTTCAAAGAACCTAGCCTGCATATCAGATGAAAATAGCTAAACGCCAAACACCATTGATATATTATTTATCCAAACTGGTGATGTTCTTGGTGCAAATATGCAACAAACACCATTGTAAAGCAAAAATAATCAAGTTTCCTACAAGGCTTCATGCTCCAGGGTACCTTTTTTACCCAACTATCTTTACACTTCTTCATTTTAAAGGTCATTTCTTATAAATCATTTACTTATACAGGAAAGAAAAAGGTGATCTAAACAAACATTCAAATCAAAGATAAAACGATTACGAACCAAATGATTAAGTTCTCGTTCCATATCCGTGTTCAATAGGGATTGATAACCCTCACGGCCACCCCAGAAAACATAATTTTCTCCCTCCAAATAATGTGTGACCTGCAACACATTTGAATTAAGAAATGGCAAGAATTCAAACTTGATGAGCTTTGTTGACGTGTACATAGGGAATATACCTCCAAGGCTTTCTTCACTTGTGCAGCAGCATATGCATATACACCTAACTCAGAGCTGTAAAACCAGTCGATTTTGTGAGACATGAATCCAATCAGAATGAGAAAATCATGTACGGGTCTGATGGCCTACCTAGTAGCAGCACCATGCATGTAACGAGGATGCATAAACAATTGAGCAGTTCCCCATAGAACTTTTTTCTTACTCTGAAGTCAAACAAATTAAGAAATTATTACATGCCAGTAGTTCTTTACGCAAACTGTAAAATGTAGGCCTATTTGGACTAATTCAATGACAAAAACTTTGCATATTTGACTAGAACTAGGAACATAATAAGAAAAAAACATGTTTGTGTTTTGTCTTTTAATGATGATATCCTTCTAAAATCATCTTAATTTCAAACAACAATGACACATAATTTAATGAATTATCAATTTTCATTCTAAGATAACACAATGAAAACAGAATATGCACCATAAAGCATAAGATATAATTAGCAATTAATTAATTTCTTCCTAGCTCCAAATTACACAGATTAGATATTAGAAATGGAATGAAAAATTAATCCTTGCTCATTCTGCTAGAATGCTTGAAATAATGTATAATGTATATCAAATTTAATAAATACCGACCTGGCTATTCATCTAAAATTACCTGCATCTGAAGTTCTTTGGCAAGGGCAACCACTTCATCCAAGTTTGCATTAGCTTCCTGTGATAAACAAAAGTGTAATCCTAGCTCAAAAAGCACATGCAATTCATAATACAGATAGCAGACTTTTAAGGCTCAGTTTGACATGGAGGTATAAATGAGAAAGGAAATTCTGAATTAAATATATGAGAAGAATTTTTCATAATCTAGAAGAGAAAATCCGAATGCTACACAAAATGGATGAGGACATTATATTATATTACATAGCCTCCCATAATTCATTGCCACTATTAATCTACTAATTACACATAACTGCTGTCTAGAACTTAAACTCACCTCCAGAGTTTCTCCATCAGGGGCTATATCACGGTCGTGGAAGCACCACCAATCAACTCCAAGTTTGTTTATAAACTCAAAGTTTGCTCGCACTGTATCACCGGACAGAAGATTATCTCATGCCAAATACAAATCTACCATTATACGTATCAAATTGGAAAGAGTCATTGATTATCATACTTCTTCTTTTAGCCATTTTCAAAGAATTGGTACCATCTTCCCACGGCCAGTATTTGGTAGGTGCACCAAACGGGTCTGCACCTGTTCCACGGAAAGTGTGCCAAAATGCAACACTAAATCTGAACCAATCCTGCATTTACAGAATGAATCACACCCATAAGCAAATCGAATAATAAAAATATAAACAAATGTTGCACAAGTCTTGGAATAAATGAAAATAATAAACCAACCTTCATTTTCTTCCCAAGAATTTCTTCTTCTGCGTTATACCATTTAAATGAAAGCGGATTCTTGCTAGAGGGACCCTGAAAGATCAATATATGCATCAACAAATAACACATGCTAATTAATTATGACAAACCAAACTAGCATAAAGAAACAAGCTGCGCAGCAGAGACTCAAAGTAGCTGCCGCATCCGTATTCGATACGCATCCTACAAGATGCTTTGCAGATTCATTTAGATACTTCTAATTAAATTTTATAAAATTTTGTTTAAGTTTTTCTAACTTAAATATACATAAAAACAAAAAGTCCATAATAATCATAATTAATAATCAATTAACAATATGAAAAGTGGATTTTAGTGCATTTATACTACTTAATACGAATATAAAAGCAATATTTCACTCTTTTTATACTCTAGCCATATTGTATATTGCTATATTACAATTTTTAAAATTGTTGTATCCACGTTTCAGTATCATATCATATCCGTATTTCATAGTTGTGCCCATGCTTCATAGGAAACAAAACTCATCAGTCAAGTGACATTTTCTCATAAATAATATTTCACCTCTATGATAAATACGAAAAAAAAGCTACTTTTGTTCAGAAAATAAAAAAAGAAACAAGAAACAGAAACCAGGAATAAATAAAATGTCTACCTCATATTTGATTTTGTTAATGCCAGGAAAGAATTCACCCTCCCAATCTGAATCGTCACATTTACCGACATTTTCAGCAGGGCAAGTTTGAGATTCACCAATCTAATTCCAGTCAAACAACAGAATCAATTTCCATATGTCACGTCTCATACAAAAACTGATTTAAGATTATTTAAAACAAGAAATTAACTGCTTTTACCACTGCATAAGTGATGGCTTGTAAGCAAAGAAGGAGCAGAAATATTCCCCACGCTTTCATTTTGATAGATTTCAAGCAAATACCTGCTACAAGGATGCCAATTTAACACCAGGAAGATATCAGAGTAACAAAATATTGTTCCAAAAAAAAGGTGAAAAAGGAGCAACTGAACAAGATTTTGACAAAAACAGGGTTCTTAAAAATGGACCAGACATGAAAGGCTGGGATTCAACTGGATTAGGCGGATTATAATAAAGTAATATATTGAATTTTTATATTTATATATAACAAAGACAGCCTGGTGCATACACATCCGCGTTAACGTAGAGTTCGGAAAAAGGCCGCATCCAAAGGATGTATGTAGGCTATATAAATAAAAACATGAAACAAATATGAGAGAGAGAGAGAGATTTCCAAAAAATAGAAAATAATCCTACATCATTCATACTGGAATGAAAAAAAAAATCTTGAAACATGAATTCATATGTTCAAATTTATTCAGAAACTCCAAAATCCAAAAAAAAAATTGCATAAATGCAAGTAAATCATCATCGTCAATTCATCCTGTATCAAGCTATATCTTAAAAAAATATAGAAAGCTGGAATTGTTCCTGCTCTGATGTTAAAGATGGATCCAAATTTTCACGTAGCACATGTGTGCCTTGTTCGTGAGCAGATTTCATTCTTTGTTCCCAAGGCGGAACAGAGTATCAATGATATAAGCAGTTTCAATTAACTCAGGATTTTAAAGAACAATAAAGAACAATATTTTAAATGCATAAACATAAACTGCACAAATAACTAAACATTACTGAACACTAGTAGGCAGTAACCAACATATATATTGCATAAAACTATGCGTCATTTGAATAATAATAATAATAATAACAATCTCCATCAGAATATATATGCACAGAAAGAGGTCATTGTCTAAAAGATGCATTAAAATTATGATAGTCAGTCCTTATTTGCTTTTATTCGAATACAAATATCAGCAGAGTATATATCATATATTAGTATATTCTATTTAGAATAAAAAATAAAAGAAACACACGGCTTACCTTGCAGGAAGACAGCGTAGAAGATGATGCAGCAAGCAGGGAGGCGTCTGAGTGGGAAAGAGAGCGAGTGAGGACTCAGCTGCGAAAGGGAGCAAGAGAGAACTGAGCTGCGAGGGGGCAAATTGGCAAAAGGAGATGGGAGATTAGAAACAAGTTAGGGTTCTCGGGTACCGATACACAAGCCAAACCAAATCAGTGCTAGGATTTTTTTTTTTAATCAATCCTAAAAATTTATATAATTTATAAACAAATATGCTAACTACAAAATATTATATTAAACTAAATAAAATTATCAATTTTTATCTTTATATTTATCTTTATTTTTATTTTTATTTTTATTTTTATAATAATATAAATAAAAAGACTTTTTGCTTATATGGCGCTCATCTTTATTTTTAATCTTTAAAATAATACAAATAAAAAGACTTTTTGCTGACACGACGCTCATACATTGAGTTTAGAAATTTATTTACTTATGTGGTGTTATTATAAGTTTTTAAATTTTTATTTCTAAATTATAACCTATTATTTATTTATTTATTTATAGTAATACAAATAGAAAGACTTTTTATTGACATGGCACTCATACATTGAATTTGAAAATTTATTTGTTTAGGTGTGTTAATATAAACTTTTAAATTTTTATTTATAAATTATAACTTATTATTTACAGGTTGTTATTTTTTAAATTTTTAAATACGTTTTCTTAGATGATTAGATATTTAATTTTAATATTGTTGAATTAATTATTTGTTTAGGTGTCGTCACAAAAAATTTTTAAAAATTATAAATTATTATTTGCTTAGGGTGTTTACTAGAATTTTTTAAAATTTTATTTATAAATTATCAATTATTATTTGATTGAGTTGTTACTTTTTTTATTTTAAATTATTTGTTTTGGTAGATTGTTTTGCTTAGATTGTTATTTTTTAAAATTTAAGTTATCTGCTTAGATTATTCTAAATAAGTTCACGTAATTATTGATTATTATAGTTACCTCATATTTCTAAGCTAATAAATTAAAAATTTTGAAAAAAACTAATCTAAATTTACTTTAATTTAAATTTATTCCTAAATTAATAAGTTTACATAATTATTGTGATTTTTGAAAAAATTGTTTTATTTAAACAAACTAAATAGAAAAATAAAAGAATCAGTTCACGTAATAACAATAATAATTCTATTTAAATAACTAAATAAAAAGATACTTTTATCATTTTTTGAACTAAGAGTGAATTAGTTTTATCACTTAGGATTTATAACTAAGTGCGAACAGGAGTGGAGCTACATACTGGGAAAGGGGGGCAACGGTTCCTCCTAATTTTAATTTTTTACATGTAAATTATATGTAAATTTCAGTTTAGCCCTCCTTAAAAATTTATTTTAATATTATTTTATTGTATAAATAATTTTAGCCCCCCTCTAATATTTTTTCTAGCTCCGCCTCTGAGTGCGAATAAAATTTAACTTAATAATAATTAAGAGCTATGCTAGGGGCCAGCAATATTTGTGATTGGTAGCTATCAACTAACCATCAATGATGATTTGATGGTGTGAGATTTCATCCAATGGTATAAGTAGTCAATTAGTTTTCGTGTAACAATAATAATTTAGTTTGCATTATATTATCTTTTAGTTAGTTGTTAAGATTTATATTTTAAATTCAAATTAAAATTAATTAAGTTTCAGAAAATTCTAATTATGAGTCAACTATAAAAATATGAATTAGAGATGCATAGTACCACATCTCCTTTACTTAGTACAATTAATTACTCCTTTTAAAATTTTTCTATCTTTTTTTAATGGAGGTTCGTATTCACAAAATTGTTAAGATTAATTGTAAAGTTGATAATTTGTGTGTACGTATACGAGTGATAAGATTATGAATACTAATGAATTACAAAAATTTTTCATTTTCATACACAATTAAGATGGTTTGGCTTGATAAAAACGTGAGTTTTCTATCATTTTTTAAATAATATTAAATTTATATTATTAATATTTCTTCTATTTTGTGATTAGATTAAATGAGTTTTATATTTTAAAATTAATATTTGTTTTATATCTTATATAATTGCTAATTAAGAAAGTATACTTAGGCTTGTTTTGGTAAAGCTTTTTTGAAGAGGTGTTTGTACTTTTTAAAAGCTCAAGTTCCTTATTTTGTATTTGGTAAATAAAAAACACTATGTGCTTATGCTTGCAGCTTTTAAAAGATTGATGTACTTTTGAAAGCACCTAAGATAGAGCTTTTCAAAGTTGGTTTGTGCTTTTCAAAATTGAAAAGCCTAAAAGTTGATTTGTGCTTTTCAAAATTTAAAAGTCTAATATAACCTGGGTATGTCTAAAATGAGCAAAACAATTATGTGCTTATTGGATATACCACATTTATATAGACCATTATATTATATTAGATAGAAATCAAAGATTTTTTTTTTTACCAAAGATATGAGACTCGAACCCGCAACCTCTTAATTGAGTATAGGGAGATTATGCCATTTGAGCTATAATTCACTCTCTACTTTCTCAGTTCTGGTGGGGACAAAAGGTTCTGAAAGGAGGATAAATTTGATTAGCTGGGACACTATGACTCGCCCACGAAAAGAAGGAGGCCTTGGATTTAAAGATCTCAGAATCCAAAATCTGGCGCTTTTAGGCAAACAGTTTTGGCGACTTGTAACACAGCCTACTTCCTTATTATCCAAAATCTTAAGAGGTAAATACTTTAGCAATGGTAATGCTATAACGGCAGAAATTGGAGTCTTACCTTCTTGGGGATGGAGGAGCATACTGGAAGGCCGAAAGATTGTTGAAAAAGGTCTTAATTGGGCTGTGGGTACTGGTGAGGATATCCGAACCTTTGAGGATCCTTGGCTGCCTCCTCCGTATCCTTTAATGATTTCTGACATGCCAAATAGACAGGCTATTTCTGAGTTGTTTCCAAAAGTTAAAGATCTAATTACTGAAGATAGAAATTGGAATCAGAATCTTATTCAAGAACTATTTCCCCAAGACGTTGCAAACAGGATTTTGTCAGTTAAAATTCAGCAGAGTAGGGACAAATTGCAATGGGATTTGAACAAATCCAAGCAATATGATACAGCTTCAGGTTACAAAATTGGCTATTTATTTTACCATCCGCCTATGGAGCTTTGCCCTAATTATATGCAACAGAAAAAGCCGTGGATTGATCTATGGAAGTTGAACTTGCCTCACAAAATTAAGCTATTTATTTGGAAAGCTCTCCATGGCCGACTTCCGGTGCTTGCTCAAATTCATCACCGCATCCCATATATATCACCAATATGCCCTTGCTGTCATGAAGCAACGGAAACAGTCACTCATTGTTTGATCGATTGCTCTAGAATTAAAGACGTATGGTCTCAGAGTTATCTTCGTGACTGTCTTCCCCCTCAGAGTTCTAACGACTTTTGGACATGGTGGACTGCATCAACAGAGATACTTAACCGGTTGAAGAATGCTGACCGTAATCCTCAATTGCTTGCCATCATTTGCTGGAACTGCTGGAAAGCTCGCAACCAGTTGATTTTTGAAGGTTCTACTTCTATGCCGTCTGCCATTCTAGCAAGCTCTGTCAAGTTGCTCCGTGAAATTCAAAGACCTCCCAGTTTAGGTCGTCATCTCCATGAGACAAGCTCTTAGGTGCATTCAATTTGATTTATCATTATTTCTTCTTTAAGATTTTTCTTCGTTTTTCGACCACGCACCGTTGGATGAATACCTTCAGTGTAGTGTTTTTGGGAAATCCCCACCTTTTATTATGTTGTCCTACTTTTGGACATCTTTGTATTTCATTTTTTAATAATTAATGAAATATAACCTATTATCTTTGGAAAAAAAAGATAGAAATCAAAGATTAATATAAAAGAAGAACATTGATAGACTCCAATAAATACAGAATATTCTAGTACATAATTAAATGTTTTAAATGACAATACTTTAATATACAATATTGTAAATAGCAACAAAATCTTTTATTTTTAAATAATTAAATATAAAATACATAAATACAAAATATATGAGTATTTTTTATTCATTATGATTAATTATTAAGCAAAAAATTTTATAATATCAAAAAATTATATTAAAATAATATTTTAAACTGTAAAATAAAAATATAAAATAATTAAAATTTTATTTTATATTATTTGATAAATAATTAGATTATTATATTCAAAATTTATTAATTAACTACTTTTGTTAAAGATATTATTATATAATATAATTTTTCATCAAAATATTTTAAAAATATTAACTTTTTCATTTTTTTCAATTCCTTTTAAAAAAATAGAATAAATAATATAATTCTAAATACATGCCTATCACATTATATATTTAAAAAATTATTAGGTATTTGTAGAGAATATAGACACTAGTGAAGTTACATAGGGTATGCTATCACTATAAATATAGAACCTTTAGTGTAAACAAATGATCACTCTGTAACAATTTTAGATCAATATTACTCATCTCAAAAATTAATCTCTACTCTCTCTTTCTTTCAATTGCTTTCAACTCTTTCACTTTTTCATCATTTTCACATGGTATCCAAAGCATTGGTTTGATCCATGGCTTTACCTGTGAATTCAGCAAATCAAAAAAATTTTCTTGCTCCTATCTTGGATAAGCTTGAAGAAACAAATTTTGTTACATGGCAGCAACAAGCACTCTTCACAATCAAAGGACAGAATCTGGAAGATCACATAATTGAAGGGAAGGTGCCTGCTAAATTTGAATTTGAAGAAACAAAGACTGCTGGCATGATTTCTTCAATATATTCAGAATGGATGCAACAAGACTATAATCTGTGTTCTTGGTTCTTAGCATCTGTCGATTCTTCCTTCAAGAATCGAATTGTTCATTGTAAATCAGCATTGGAGATTTGGCAGAAACTTCAAGATTATTCTGCAGAATCAACTAAAACAAAGATCAAGCAATTGAAGAATCAATTGAAGATCACCAAGAAAAAGAACCTTACCATATCTGAATATTTGTCAAAAATCAAGAAAATTGCAGACTCGTTAATAGCAATTGGTTTTCATCTTAGCAATGAAGATTACATTGAGACTATTTGTGAAGGCTTGCCAGAAGAGTTTTCTAGCTGCATCAGCCTCATCCAAACTAAACCTGAATTGTTTAGCTTGGGAGAGGTCGCAAATCTCCTGGTATCTCATGAAGACACCATTGAAAAATTCAAACAGAATTCTTTAACAATGGTTCAAGCAAATCTTGCTCAAACAACTTTTCCAAATCCAAGAAACCCTAATCGTCCCTATGGAGGTAGAAGGGGTGCTAGAGGTGGAAGATTCTCTCGTGGAGGCAGAAGCTCTTGGCAACTCAATAATAGGCAGATTTGTCAGGTTTGTAGTAGAATTGGACACACTGCCCTTCAATGCTTCTTTCGATTTGATCATAATTACCAGGGAATTTCTACTACAAATTCGTCAAACTCCTCCCCATCAATCAATCAACCAACTCCTCCACCAGCTTCATTTCATCAACCACAATCATTTCTTGCATCTTCTTCTCCAAATTCAGATATGTCATGGTATCCTGATTCTGGTGCCTCTCACCACCTCACCAATGACACATCCAGTTTGATTTCACCCTCAGATTACACAGGACCTGATCAATTATACATAGCCAATGGTTCAGGTTTGCCTATCTTTAAATCTGGTTATTCATATATTCAGAATTCATCCAACAATCATGTTTTCATTTTAAAGAATCTTTTGCATATCCCTCAAATAGCTAAAAATTTAATTAGTGTTTCAAGATTCTGTTTGGACGATAATGTCTTCTTTGAATTTCATCCATTTCATTGTGTGGTTAAATCACAGGATACCAAGCAGGTGCTCCTTCAGGGACAACTTAAACATGGGCTATATGTGTTTGATCAATTTTGTGTTCCAAAACCATGTTATGACAATTTAAACTTTCATGCCTTTTTTGGCCACTTGTAGGACAAATTTGGAGTTGTGGCATAAACGCATAGGTCATCAATCTCCAATTATTGTTGAATCTGTTCTTAAAAAGTGTAATCTTCCATTTTCTAATACAGTTGATTCAGCATCTTTTGTTTGTGAAGCATGTTGTAAAGGAAAAATGCATACTTTACCTTTTTCCTATTCTGAAACCACTTATACTGCACCCTTACAATTGGTTTTCTTGGATGTTTGGGGCCCTGCTCCTTCTATATCTCGTTCTGGTTTTCGTTATTACTTGAGTATTGTAGATGCCTTCACTAGATACACATGTATTTACTTATTGACTACCAAGTCTCAATTGCTTACTATCTTACAACAATACAAATCTATGATGGAAACTCAGACAGGTCAAATTCTTAAATCTATTCAAACGGATAATGCTAAAGAATTCTTATCAAATGAATTCAAAACCTTTCTCAATACTAATGGCATCATTCATAGATTGTCATGCCCTCATACTCACCAGCAACAAGGGGTTGTAGAGAGGAAGCATAGACATATTTGTGAAATAGGACTTACCCTACTTGCTGCTGCCCATTTGTCAATGGAATATTGGGAGGATGCCTTCTTGACTGCTACTTTTCTTATCAATCGATTGCCCACTAGGATACTTAATATGAAATCACCCTTTGAGGTTCTTCATTTCAAGCCTCCTGATTATTCTATTTTGAAGGTTTTTGGGTGTGCTTGTTTTCCAAACTTAAGACCCTTTAATAAACATAAATTAGCCTATAGGTCTGAACAATGCATTTTTCTTCGTTATGCTCCTTTCTCAAAAGGTATTAAATGTTTAAAACAAGATGGTACAGTTGTTATTGCACGTAATGTTATTTTTTATGAGAATATTTTTTCTTTTCCGTCATTTTTTCATAAGAATGTTGTCTCTAATTCATCACAAACCTCTTTTTATGAGCATGAGATGTTGTTACCTCAGATTCCTGTTTCAAATTCTCCTACATCGCAGTTACCTTGTACCCAAAGTTCAACTCCACCTACTTCAACTATACTTCCTACCTCTAATACAAATTCCCCTCCTTTAACTAACAATGCTTCATCAACTGTTACTCAATCACCTTCTGAGACGGTTACTACAGATTCTGCACCAGTATCAATTTCTGGTGCTGAAATTGGGCCTCCAAGGTTACCTATTATAGAATCTTCATCTTCTCACAATACTCATGCTATGGTAACTCGTTCCAAGTCAGGTATCTCTAAGCCTAAGGCTCTTATTGCACATTCTAATTATCTTGACTTGATTAATAATGTTCCCAGGACAGTTTCTCAAGCTATGCACTCCTCTCATTGGCTTCAAGCCATGAAGGAGGAATATACTACTCTCATGAAAATCAAAACTTGGCATTTAGTCCATCCACCACCCAATTCCACCATTATTGGGTCTAAATGGGTGTTTGCCATTAAGCGTGGACCTGATAACTCTATTAAAAAATATAAGGCTCGCCTTGTGGCCAAAGGATGCCATCAAATTGAGGGCATTGATTATTCTCAAATCTTTAGCCCGGTCATTAGGCCAACAACGATTAGAGTCATTTTATCTTTGGCTTTATCTAAAGGTTGGCCTCTTAGGCAATTTGATTTCAACAACGCATTTCTCAGTGGAGATCTAACTGAGAACGTGTACATGGCATCACCTCCTGGCCTCTTTAATTCTGATTCTGACTTAGTATGTAAACTTGATAAGGCCATTTATGGTCTCAAGCAGGCTCCCAGGGCCTGGTTTTCTAAACTGTGCAGTACTCTATCCATATTTGGTTTTCGAAATACTTCATCTGATCCTTCTTTATTTGTTCGTTTTACAACTTCTTCTACTCTTTTTCTTCTTGCTTATGTTGATGACATAGTCATCACAGGTAATGATAAATCTGAAATAGAGTCTATTATCTCTCAATTGAATCAAATATTCTCTTTAAAGGACTTAGGGACACTGCATTATTTTTTAGGCATGCAATTTAATTTTTTGCCTTCAGGAGACTTACATATCTCACAAACTACTTATATTTGTGATCTTCTTAAAAAGGCATCCATGGATAAGTCACGTTCAATGCCCACACCTATGCTTTCTTCTGAAAAACTAACACTGCAGGGTTCAAATTCCTTTCATGATCCTACTCTCTATCGATCAATAGTAGGAGGCCTTCAATATGCAACTCTCACACATCCTGAAATTGCATATTCAGTCAACAAAGTTAGCCAATTCATGCATTCACCCATGATTCATCATTGGAAGGCAGTCAAACACATTTTGCGTTATCTCTCACGTAAGATTAATTATGGTATTCAATTTTCTAAATCCTCTGATCTTCGTCTTCTTGCCTTTTCAGATGCCAATTGGGCCATGGACCTTGATGATCAACGTTCAACAAGTGGCTACTGTATTTACCTTGGGTGCAATCCAATCTTTTGGAGCAGCCGAAAGCAAAAAGCTGTAAGTCGTTCGTCTATTGAGGCAGAGTATCGTTGCCTCGCAGACACTGCAGCTGAGTTAGTTTAGGTTCAAAAGCTTCTACGAGAACTTCGTGTTACTTCTCCAGTTGCTCCCACTTTGTTTTGTGACAATTTAGGTGCTGTTCTTCTTGCTGCAAACCCAGTTATGCATAGCAGAAGCAAGCACTTCGAAGTTGATCTCCATTTCGTTCGTGATCATGTTTAAAGAGGATTGCTAAACATTGTTCACATACCTTCTCATGCTCAAGTCGCTGATATTTTGACGAAACCATTACCAGCTCCCTCATTTACTGTGTTCATGGACAAACTAAGGGTGCAACCAAATCCCACCCTTAGTTTGAGGGGGGTGTAGAGAATATAGACACTAGTGAAGTTACATAGGGTATGCTATCACTATAAATATAGAACCTTTAGTGTAAACAAAGGATCACTCTGCAACAATTTTAGATCAATATTACTCATCTCAAAAATTAATCTCTGCTATCTCTTTCTTTCAATTGATTTCAACTCTTTCACTTTTTCATCATTTGCACAGTATTTTCTGACAAAAAGCAAAACATGATATTCTATGATACTATCAGGTTGCCCAGAGTGCGTTTGTCTTATAGTGAATTATGAAATGACGAAAGTGTCCATCATTGTACAAGTGTATTAACGTAATTAACACATTAAAATATAATTAAAGGGCTAAATACAAATTTAACACAAAATAATATTAGAATAATTTATGACTAAATAAAAATATTGAAAAAAGAAGTACAGTTATCTATTTTTTAAATATAATAATTGTACAAATAAACAAAATAATTATTTGTTGAAGTATACTTTCATATCTGACAAATTTTGTATTCACAATTTAGTTAATTTTAGAATACTGTTTATTAATTGCTAGTTATTTGAGAGATTTTGTACAGAACAAAAAAGTGTTACAAAAAAATTTTTAGTTATTATACTTTTCTAATACACAGAATTTATATCAAATTTAAGCATGAAATAATATTAAATTCATTTAAAAATTTTTTGAACTAAAATAAAATATTTAAAATGTTAGAGATTAAATTAAAATTTAGCCTAAATATTAAGACCAAAATAATAATAAAAAAGATAGAAAGCGGAAAGAACCAAGAAAAATTGATACATATAACCTGGATAACAATTTTTAAATAATTATGATTGATGATATTTTTTTTAACGGACAATTATTAAACGGACAATTATTAAATTATTTTTTAATAAATTTTTACGTGTTAATTATTAAAAATTAAATTAAAAAGGTATATTGTCACTTCTATTTTCTTATTTCTTACAAATTATGCTAACATATAATAGAAAAATTCATATATGACATGATAAGAAAATTACTACTAATATATATTATTTAAACTAGCGGCTTAACAGGCACTATCATGCCTTTTTAAATTTATTAGATCACTATTATTTTTTATTTTAATATTGACGTGACCTTATTTATATCATATTTTAGTATTGGTATTAATATATCATTCACCATTTAAATTTGTCAAATAAGTATTTTTTCATCATTTCAAAATTAATGTAGCTTTATTCATATGACATTTTAGTTTATAGGGATTGGAGAATCAAATCTCCTCCTATATTGAGGATATGAGTCATTGACCATTTTTCATGCATGGTGAAGATTGATTAAGTGTTCCTCAAGAACCATGGATCATCTGCCTTAGTATTGCCTCATGCAAGTGTAGTTCTGCTTCTTTACATGGTATTTTTGCTCGGACCAAACTATCATATTGGTCAGGATCACTCAACTTGTCATTGTTTTCTAAGATTAGCAACATATGTACATGTGGCAATCCTCTTTTCTAAAATTCAGTGAAATAAATATAACTTCTCACCTTTCCCAATACACCCTTGGTAATAACATCCTCCTTTAATTGTTTGAATTTGGCTCTAAAAATCCTAGTTGTTAGATCCGGACGATCTTGTAGAGTTTGAGTAAGGCTGAGTTCCGAAGCTATTTCTGACCATGATGGATTGCATGTCTTAGTGAGAAAAATATCCAGTTTACCTTCTTTAAGAACAATAGCCATTCCATCCTCGTACCATTGGGTCATGTCTCGACGACTGTCCACGAACAACGATGGTAAGATCGTTCTTCTGCCAACATTTTCTGAAACCAATTATAAAGAAAAGTATTATTAGTTTGAATTTTTAACTTCAGAAACACGTAATGATCAATCGTGTAGCTATTAAATCGAAAAATATTTACCAGCATTAATCTCTCCTGTGTGCAAAGTATTTTGTAAGCCTTGATATAGTTCACCTCGAAGTTTCTGTTGTCTTTATCGAATCCATCTTAACTTGTCTGTTTCTATTTTCACATAGTTGACAACAACATATTGTTGAAAAAGTCATCCCACTTGCAAAACTGTTGAGTGATCATCAGGGCAGATCTACGAATTTTGAGGATATTAGAAAATGGTTAGAAATTGTGAAATGATGTACTGGTTCAAACTATCATCTAAGGAAATCTATAAATTATGTAGCAAATATGAGTTTGTACCTGGAGCTAAGGTGTTCAAAATCGATCTGGACCGAACTAAACCGATGAACAGAAAAAAAAAACCGAAAACCAAACTAACCGAAAATCGAAAAAATTAAAAAAACGTTATTTTGCTATTTTTTGCAGTTCGGTTCGGTTTTCAGTTCTTACCATGAAAACTCTAACTGAACCGAACCGAACCAGTTCACCCAAAACCCTAAAAAGTAAAAACTACCAACCCCACCCCCACCCCCAAACGAGTCCTAGTGGTGTGCTACTACTACACGACTACGTCCCTCCCCAAATCCCCAATCGAAACCTAACCCCCAAATCCCCAATCGAAACCTAACAGTAACCACGTAAGGCACCATATCTCGTCGGACTCGCCCTCTACGGCCTGCGCACCCAACCACGGAGCTAGCCTGAGCTACCCACGTCCTTGAGTCTCGAAGTCTTCCTTCGAATCCCACTGCCGAACAGAGCAAAGATCCCCCACCGCCGGTGCACCACGAAGACAAAGACCAGATCAACACAGCACCTTGCCACCACCCAGTCACCCACTGACCCAACAGCCATAGGGCAGCACAGCAGACGCCAGACAGCACCCACGATCAACACAGCATCTCATCACCTCCACCCAGCAGCGTTTCTGGGTTCTGGCCACCCACGATCAACACAGCACCTCCCAGTCTCCCACCCAGCCACCGATTCAAGTGAATATGGAGCCCGAGCCATCTATTCAGGTAACGTTTAGTTGTTTACCATTTGCTGTTTACCATTTGTTGTTTACCATTTGCTGTTCAGTGTTTACTGATGCATTGTTGGTATCGCTGGTTATTGTTCAGTTTATTCAGTTTAGGTTTATTATTGGTATTGCTGTTTACCATCAATTCAGTTTATTGTTGGTAATTTGGTTTTGTTGATTTATTATTCAGTTTAGGGCTATCAGTTTATTTTTTAGATTTTGTTCAGTTTATTGTTGATAATTTGGTATTGCTTGTTATTGATTTATTGTTCAGTTTATTGCTAGTCGGTTTATTGTTCAGATTAATATTGATAACTTGGTATTGCTAGTTATTAATTTATTGTTCAGTTTATTGCTGGTTTCTGTCCTTGATTTATTGTATTTATTTATGTAGTTTGATGTCAGTTCAAGTGAGAATATGGGTGACACTGGATTGCCTCCAGTTCCTATTCCGAAAGAATCAACAAGCATCAGCTCTCCGACTGCATTGCTTCCTGTGCTAGCTCCTTATCGAAACACAAAGAAGCTTGCTAGTAGAGGCCGAGGGAAAAGGCGGGCTGTTGAAGAAGCTCCCGTTGATGACTCCGCTGAAACTGAGACCGACGAAGGTAAGAGAAAACGTTGTAGACCTAGGTCTTGGACATGGGATCACTTTACTAAAGATGAAACTAGTAATCCACAGTATCCTAGAGCTAAATGTAATTGGTGTGGGGCTAGTTATGCTTGTGATACACATAAAAATAACACTAGTAACATGAAAAATCACTTGTTATCGCAATGCAAAAAATTTTCGAAGGAGGCATTAGATCCTACCCAAAATATTCTTTGTTATCAAGATGTGGTAAAAGATGATAGGAAAGGGATAGGTAGTTCACTTTCTGCCATGTCATTTGATGTTGATCGTTGTAGATAAGTGCTTGCTAGAATGATTATTGTGGATGAATTGCCTTTTTCGCATGTTGAGGGGGAGGGTTTTCGTTATTATACGAGTTGTTTGCAACCCAAGTTTCCAATTCCTGGAAGGCTCACAGTTGGTAGGGATTGTTGGAAGCTTTATTTGAATGAAAAAATTAAGTTGAAGTCTGTTTTCTCTCAACCAAATCAAAATGTTTGTTTGACAACTGATTGTTGGTCATCTGTGCAAAACTTAAACTATCTTTGTCTTACTGCTCATTAGATTGATGCTAATTGGAAACTGCAAAAAAGAATCTTGAATTTTTGTGCTATCAAGAATCACAAGGGGGAAATAATTGCTAGGAAGATTGAGAGATGTTTGTTGAGTTGGGGGATATCCCGGGTTTTTCTATCACTGTTGATAATGTTAGTTCAAATGATGTAGCACTTTCTTACTTGAAAAATAGAATGGAGGATTGGAACTCACATCCATTAAGGGACGAGTTTTTACATGTTAGATATTGTGCTCATATTTTAAATCTCGTTATGAATGATGGGTTGAGAGAAATGCATGAGTCAATTTTAAAGATTAGAAATGCAGTTCGGCATGTGCGTGCATCACCGGATCGTATTGAGAGGTTTAAAACTATGATTAAGGAAGCTAGAATTCTGGAAAAAGGCACTGTCCATTTAGATGTTCCTATCAGGTGGAACTCTTCTTTTTTTAATGCTTGAAAGTGCTTTGAAGTGTCAAAAGGCATTTAAACGATTGGAGGGAGAGATTCTGAATATGCTATGATGACTGGTGAGATTCCTAGGTCTGAGGATTGGGAGAATGCAAGGCATTTTGTCAAGTTTTTAAAAATATTTTATGAGGTTACTAACAAAGTTTCTAGTTCAACGTTTGTGACATCTTCTCAACACTTTAATGACTTTCGTAAAATATTGTCTACACTTAAGCATTGGACGGGAAGCTTAGATACGGTACTTTCAGACATGGCTGAGAAAATGAAGTCCAAGTATGATAAGTATTGGGGAAATATAAAAAACACAAACATGATGATTTTTATTGCAGTTGTTCTTGATCCTAGGTATAAGCTTCAATTGATTAAGTGAAGTTTTGAAAAGTTGTATGAAAAAGAAAATGCTGAATTCTTAACTTCAAAGGTGAAGGAGACACTTTTCAAGGTGTTTGATAGCTATAGGCTGTTTGGTGGTAACTATCAAAGATCTACTCGGCAATATCCTCCTGAAATTAACACACAAGAGCTTGAGGCACATGAAACTTCTTTTGCTATGGAATTTGAGAAGGAAATGCAATTCAACGAGAGTGCTAACAAGAATGAGGTGGAGTTATATCTTATGGAGGCATTAGAGAAAAGTGGCGTGCAATTCGACATTCTAAATTGGTGGAAAGTGAATTCCACTAAATATCCAATTCTTGGGCAGATTGCAAGAGACGTCTTAGCCATGCCAGTTTCCACAATTGCTTCAAAATTGACATTTAGTATGAGAGGAAGAATGTTGAATAATTGTAGGAGTTCTCTAACTCTGATGACAGCTGAAACGTTAACTTGTACACAAAATTGGCTCCGAAACTCTCCAAAACTTGTCCTTGAGGAACTCATCGAGGAATTGGAGAAGTTAGAATTAGGTATGGTTAAGTTTCTACTTATAATTTTCTTTATTTTAATCTAGCTTTTATTAATATATATTATTTGTTATGATTTCTTCTTTTATATATTTTGTAGAAGTTGCACCCACTCCTGATCCTAATGAAGAAGATTCTGGTGTTGAGTCTGATTGAGTATATCTTGTTATGGTAGGAATTATTCTCCTTATATTATTATTGTTATTGTTGTTGTTGTTGTTGTCGTCGTCATCGTCGTCATCGTCGTCGTCGTCGACGTCGTCGTCGTCGTCGTCATCGTCGTTGTTGTTATTGTTATGGAACTTTTTTTTATTTCAGGTTGGTTTGCATTAAGAAGTTTAGCTATTTTGTTGGAGAAGACACCATAACTTTGCTATCAGTTTAATGACAATTTATTTTTATTTTCAGTTGTGTTGACTGTTGAACTATTAAACTTCTTTAATTGTCATATTTGAATTCTGTTGTCGTTAAATTTCGTTAGATCAAGACTTTGTTAGCTATTGTGGGTGAGAGAGAGGCAAATAATCCCTGAAGTTAGTGGTGGAAGAAGGTGGTGGAAAGCCTAGTGAGGGATTTTTATGCCAATGTCGTCCCTCAACCTGGGCAACCATATGACTACCAAAGTTATGTGAGACGGAAGAACATTGACTATAGCCCTGCCAACCTAGACAGAATGCTTATGGTAAAGTGCACAAGTTCCACCCGAAGCTTTGAAGAAAGGGTGAAACAAATTGATCCTGGGTTTGAAGAGATCTTGAACAAGATTTGTGTCATCAATGTTCAGTGGATTAATGACAAAGATGGAAGGCAATCCAGATGAGAAGAAGAGACTTGTGCCCTCAAGCTAGAGAATGGTTAGACTTTGTGAGGAGATCCCTCAACCCCACCTCCAACACTTCGGAGGTAACATTGGAAAGGGCTATACTAATCTACAGTAAAATGAAGGGGGAGAACATCAATGTGGGGGAGATGATAGCAACTGGTGGACGAAATTGTGATCACTACAACTTCGCACAACTAACCAGCAAGTGCACTAGGTCGTCCAAGTAATAAACCTTACGCGAGTAAGGGTCGATCCCACGGAGATTGTTGGTATGAAGCAAGCTATGGTCACCTTGTAAATCTTAGTCAGGCAGACTCAAATGGGTATGGGTGATATATGAATAAAACATAAAGATAAAGATAGAGATACTTATGTAATTCATTGGTAGGAATTTCAGATAAGCGAATGGAGATGCTTGGTCCCTTCCGTCTCTCTGCTTTCCTACTGTCTTCATCCAATCCTTCTTACTCCTTTCCATGGCAAGCTTATGCAAGGGTTTCACCGTTGTCAGTGGCTACCTCCCATCCTCTCAGTGGAAATGTTCAACGCATCCTGTCACGGCACGGCTATCCATCTGTCGGTTCTCGATCAGGCCGGAATAGAATCCAGTGATTCTTTTGCGTCTGTCACTAACGCCCCGCCCTCAGGAGTTTGAAGCACGTCACAGTTATTCAATCATTGAATCCTACTCAGAATACCACAGACAAGGTTAGACCTTCCGGATTCTCTTGAATGCCGCCATCAGTTCTTGCCTATACCACGAAGACTCTGATCTCACAGAATGGCTGGCTCGTTTGTCAGGCGAGCGCTCGGTTGTCAGGCGATCAACCATGCATCGTGTATCAGGAATCCAAGAGATATTCACCCAGTCTAAGGTAGAACGGAGGTGGTTGTCAGTCACACGTTCATAGGTGAGAATGATGATGAGTGTCACGGATCATCACATTCATCAAGTTGAAGAACAAGTGATATCTTGGAACAAGAACAAGCGGAATTGAATAGAAGAACAATAGTAATTGCATTAATACTCGAGGTGCAGCAGAGCTCCACACTTTAATCTATGGTGTGTAGAAACTCCACCGTTGAAAATACATAAGAACAAAGGTGATCATTGGCTTCGGTCCCAGAGAAGGAACCAGAAAAACCAAGATCTGATCTAAGAACTAGATGTCCAAAGATGATCTAGAGATCTAAAGTGATCAAAAGATGAAAATACAATAGTAAAAGATCCTATATATAGAGAACTAGTAGCCTAGGGTGTACAGAGATGAGTAAATGACATAAAAATCCACTTCCGGGCCCACTTGGTGTGTGCTTGGGCTGAGCATTGAAGCATTTTCGTGTAGAGACTCTTCTTGGAGTTAAACGCCAGCTTTTGTGCCAGTTTGGGCGTTTAACTCCCACTTTGGTACCAGTTCTGGCGTTTAACGCTGGGAAATCTGAAGGTGACTTTGAACGCCGGTTTGGACCATCAAATCTTGGGCAAAGTATGGACTATCATATATTGCTGGAAAGCCCAGGATGTCTACTTTCCAACGCCGTTGAGAGCGCGCCAATTGGGCTTCTGTAGCTCCAGAAAATCCACTTCGAGTGCAGGGAGGTCAGAATCCAACAGCATCTGCAGTCCTTTTCAGTCTCTGAATCAGATTTTTGCTCAGGTCCCTCAATTTCAGCCAGAAAATACCTGAAATCACAGAAAAACACACAAACTCATAGTAAAGTCCAGAAAAGTGAATTTTATCTAAAAACTAATAAAAATATACTAAGAACTAACTAAATCATACTAAAAACATACTAAAAACAATGCCAAAAAGCGTACAAATTATCCGCTCATCACAACACCAAACTTAAATTGTTGCTTGTCCCCAAGCAACTGAAAATCAAATAAGATAAAAGAAGAGAATATACTATAGACTCCAAATTATCAATGAAACTTAGCTCCAAATTAGATGAGCGGGACTAGTAGCTTTTTGCCTCCGAACAGTTTTGGCATCTCACTTTATCCTTTGAAATTCAGAATGATTGGCTTCTTTAGGAACTCAGAATCCAGATAGTGTTATTGATTCTCCTAGTTAAGTATGATGATTCTTGAACACAGCTACTTATTGAGTCTTGGCCGTGGCCCAAAGCACTCTGTCTTCCAGTATTACCACCGGATACATACATGCCACAGACACATAATTGGGTGAACCTTTTCAGATTGTGACTCAGCTTTGCTAGAGTCCCCAATTAGAGGTGTCCAGGGTTCTTAAGCACACTCTTTTTGCCTTGGATCACAACTTTATTTCTTTCTTTTCCTTTCTTTTTCTCTCTCTTTTTTTTTCTTTTTTCGTTTTTTTTTGTATTCACTGCTTTTTCTTGCTTCAAGAATCATTTTTATGATTTTTTAGATCCTCAGTAACATGTCTCCTTTTTCATCATTCTTTCAAGAGCCAACCAATCATGAACAACAAATTCAAAGGACATATGCACTGTTTAAGCATACATTCAGAAAACAAAAAGTATTGCCACCACATCAAACTAATTAAGCTAGTTTTAAAGATGAATTCAAAATCTTGTACTTCTTGTTCTTTTGTGATTAAAACATTTTTCATTTAAGAAAGGTGATGGATTCATAGAACATTCATAACTTTAAGGCATAGATACTAAGATACTAATGATCATAAGACACAAACATGGACAAACATAAAGCATAAATTTTCGAAAAATAGGAAAATAAAGAACAAGGAGATTAAAGAACGGGTCCACCTTAGTGATGGCGGCTTGTTCTTCCTCTTGAAGGTCTTATGGAGTGCTTGAGCTCCTCAATGTCTCTTCCTTGTCTTTGTTGCTCCTCTCTCATGATCCTTTGATCTTCTCTAATTTCATGGAGGAGAATGGAGTGTTCTTGGTGCTCCACCCTTAGTTGTCCCATGTTGGAACTCAGTTCTCCTAGGGAGGTGTTTAGTTGCTCCCAATAGTCTTGTGGAGGAAAGTGCATCCCTTGAGGCATCTCAGGGATCTCATGATGAGAGGGGTCTCTTGTTTGCTCCATCCTTTTCTTAGTGATGGGCTTGTCCTCATCAATGAGGATGTCTCCCTCTATGTCAACTCCAACTGAATAGCAGAGGTGACAAATGAGATGAGGGAAGGCTAACCTTGCCAAGGTAGAGGACTTGTCCGCCACCTTATAGAGTTCTTGGGCTATAACCTCATGAACTTCTACTTCTTCTCCAATCATGATGCTTTGGATCATGATGGCCCGGTCTAGAGTAACTTCAGACCGGTTGCTAGTGGGAATGATTGAGCGTTGGATAAACTCCAACCATCCTCTAGCCACGGGCTTGAGGTCATGCCTTCTTAATTGAACCGGCTTCCCTCTTGAATCTCTCTTCCATTGGGCGCCCTCTTCACATATGACTGTGAGGACTTAGTCCAACCTTTAATCAAAGTTGACCCTTCTAGTGTAAGGATGTTCATCTCCTTGCATCATAGGCAAGTTGAATGCCAACCTTACATTTTCCGGACTAAAATCCAAGTATTTCCCCCGAACCATAGTAAGCCAATTCTTTGGATCCGGGTTCACACTTTGATCATGGTTCTTGGTGATCCATGCATTGGCATAGAACTCTTGAACCATTAAGATTCCAACTTGTTGAATGGGGTTGGTAAGAACTTCCCAACCTCTTCTTCGGATCTCATGTCGGATCTCCGGATATTCACTCTTTTTGAGTGAAAAAGGGACCTCGGGGATCACCTTCTTCAAGGCCACAACTTCATAGAAGTGGTCTTGATGCACCCTTGAGATGAATCTCTCCATCTCCCATGACTCGGAGGTGGAAGCTTTTGCCTTCCCTTTCCTCTTTCTAGAGGTTTCTCCGGCCCTGGATGCCATAAATGGTTATGGAAAAATAAAAAGCAATGCTTTTACCACACCAAACTTAAAAGGTTTGCTCGTCCTCGAGCAAAAGAAGAAAGAAGAGAGTAGAAGAAGAAGAAATGAGGAAGAAGGGAATGGCTTTGTGTTCGGCCAAAGAGGGGGAGAAGTGGTGTTTAGGTTGTGTGAAAATGAAGGGGTGAAGAAGGGTTTATATAGGAGAGGGGGGCTCATGGTTCGGTCATGTATGGGTGGGTTTGGGAGGGAAAGTGGTTTGAATTTGAAGGGTGAGGTAGGTGGGGTTTTATGAAGGATGGATGTGAGTGGTGAAGAGAAAGATGGGATTTGATAGGTGAAGGGTTTTTGGGGAAGAGGTATTGAGGTGATTGGTGAATGGGTGAAGAAGAAAGAGGGTGGTAGGGTTGGTGGGGATCCTGTGGGGTCCACAGATCCTGAGGTGTCAAGGAAAAGTCATTCCTGCACCACATGGCATGCAAAATTGCGTTTTTAGCCAATTCTGGCGTTAAACGCCGGGCTGGTGCCCATTTCTGGCGTTTAACGCCAGGTTCTTGCCCTTTCCTGGCATTTAACGCCAGTCTGGTGCCCCTTTCTGGCGTTAAACGCCCAGAATGGTGCCAGACTGGGCGTTAAACGCCCATCTGCTAGCCTTACTGGCGTTTAAACGCCAGTAGGTTCTTCTTCCAGGGTGTGCAGTTTTTCTTCCTGTTTTTCATTCTGTTTTTGCTTTTTCAGTTGATTTTGTGACTTCTCATGATCACCAACCTACAGAAAACATAAAATAACAAAGGAAAATATGACATTGGGTTGCCTCCCAACAAGCGCTTCTTTAATGTCAGTAGCTTGATAGAGGGCTCTCATGGAGCCTCACATTTTCTCAGAGCAATGTTGGAACCTCCCAACACCAAACTTAGAGTTTGAATGTGGGGGTTCAACACCAAACTTAGAGTTTGGTTGTGGCCTCCCAACACCAAACTTAGAGTTTGACTGTGGGGGCTCTGTTTGACTCTGATTTGAGAGAAGCTCTTCATGCTTCCTCTCCATGGTGACAGAGGGATATCCTTGAGCCTTAAACACAAAGGATTCTTCGTTCACTTGAATGATCAGTTCACCTCCATCAACATCAATCACAGCCTTTGCTGTGGCTAGGAAGGGTCTGCCAAGGATGATAGATTCATCCTTGCACTTCCCAGTCTCTAGGACTATGAAATCAGTAGGGATGTAATGGTCTTCAATCTTCACCAAAACATCCTCTACAAGTCCATAAGCTTGTTTTCTTGAATTGTCTGCCATCTCTAGTGAGATTCTTGCAGCTTGCACCTCAAAGATCCCTAGCTTCTCCATTACAGAGAGAGGCATGAGGTTTACACTTGACCCTAAGTCACACAGAGCCTTCTTGAAGGTCATGGTGCCTATGGTACAAGGTATTGAAAACTTCCCAGGATCTTGTCTCTTTTGAGGTAATTTCTGCCTAGACAAGTCATCCAGTTCTTTGGTGAGCAAAGGAGGTTTGTTCTCCCAAGTCTCATTTCCAAATAACTTGTCATTTAGCTTCATGATTGCTCCAGGGTATTTAGCAACTTGCTCTCCAGTGACATATTCATCCTCTTCAGAGGAAGAATACTCATCAGAGTTCATGAATGGCAGAAGTAAGTCTAATGGAATCTCTATGGTCTCATTTTGAGCCTCAGATTCCCATGGTTCCTCATTGGGGAACTCTTTGGAGGCCAGTGGACGTCCATTGAGGTCTTCCTCAGTGGCGTTCACTGCCTCTCCTTCCTCTCCAAATTCGGCCATGTTGATGGCCTTGCACTCTCCTTTTGGATTTTCTTCTGTATTGCTTGGGAGAGTACTAGGAGGGAGTTCAGTGACTTTCTTGCTCAGCTGTCCCACTTGTGCCTCCAAATTCCTAATGGAGGACCTTGTTTCAGTCATGAAACTTTGAGTGGTTTTGATTAGATCAGAGACCATGGTTGCTAAGTCAGAGTGGTTCTGCTTAGAATTCTCTGTCTGTTGCTGAGAAGATGGTGGAAAAGGCTTGCCATTGTTAAACCTGTTTCTTCCACCATTATTGTTGTTGAAACCTTGTTGAGGTCTCTGTTGATCCTTCCATGAGAAATTTGCATGATTTCTCCATGAAGAATTATAGGTGTTTCCATAGGGTTCTCCTAGGTAATTCACCTCTTCCATTGAAGGGTTCTCAGGATCATAAGCTTCTTCTTCAGATGAAGCATCCTTAGTACTGCCAGGTGCATTTTGCATTCCAGACAGACTTTGAGAAATCAAATTGACTTGTTGATTCAATATCTTGTTCTGAGCCAGAATGGCATTCAGAGTATCAATCTCAAGAACTCCTTTCTTCTGATTTGTCCTATTGTTCACAGGATTTCTTTCAGAAGTGTACATGAATTGGTTATTTGCAACCATTTCAATTAGTTCTTGAGCTTCTGTAGGCGTCTTCTTCAGATGAAGAGATCCTCCAGCAGAGCTATCCAAAGACATCTTGGACAGTTCAGAGAGACCATCATAGAAAATACCTATGATGCTCCATTCAGAAAGCATGTCAGAAGGACGCTTTCTGATCAATTGTTTATATCTTTCCCAAGCTTCATAGAGGGATTCTCCATCCTTCTGTCTGAAGGTTTGGACTTCCACTCTAAGCTTACTTAATTTTTGAGGTGGAAAGAACTTTGCCAAGAAGGCATTGACTAGCTTTTCCCATGAGTCCAGGCTTTCTTTAGGTTGTGAGTCCAACCATGTCCTAGCTCTGTCTCTTACAGCAAAAGGGAATAGCATAAGTCTGTAGACCTCAGGGTCAACCCCATTAGTCTTGACAGTGTCACAGATTTGCAAGAATTCAGCTAAGAACTGATGAGGATCTTCCAATGGAAGTCCATGGAACTTGCAATTCTGTTGCATTGGAGAAACTAATTGAGGCTTAAGCTCAAAGTTGTTTGCTCCAATGGCAGGGATAGAGATGCTTCTCCCATAGAAGTCGGGAGTAGGTACAGAAAAGTCACCCAGCACCTTCCTTGCATTGTTTGCATTGTTGTTGTTTTCGGCTGCCATGTCTTCTTCTTTGAAGATTTCTGTTAGGTCCTCTACAGAGAGTTGTGCCTTAGCTTCTCTTAGCTTTCGCTTCAAGGTCCTTTCAGGTTCAGGGTCAGCTTCAACAAGAATGCTTTTGTCTTTGTTCCTGCTCATATGAAAGAGAAGAGAACAAGAAAATGTGGAATCCTCTATGTCACAGTATAGAGATTCCTTGAGGTGTCAGAGAAGAAGAAAAATAGAAGGAAGAAGGAGAAAAATTTGAACTTAGTCAGATAGAGTTCGAATTGTGCATTGAGGAGGAGTGGTACTCCATAAATAGAAGGATATGAGAAGAGGGGAAGAAATTTTTCGAAAATTAAGTTAAAAAGATTTTAAAAACATTTTGAAAAATTGATTGATAATTTTCGAAAACTAAAAGTGGGAAAGAAATCAAGTGATTTTTGAAAAAGATTTTGAAAAAAAAAATGATTGAAAACTATTTTTGAAAAAGATGTGATTAAAAAGATATGTTTGAAAAATTATTCTCTTAAAAAGATATGATTGAAAAGATATGATTTGAAAGCAATTTTAAAAAGATTTGATTTTAAAAATTAATGACTTGCCTAACAAGAAAAGATATGATTCAAACATTAAACCTTTCTCAACAGAAAAGGCAGCATACTTGAATTGTTCAATCAAATCATTAATTGTTAGCAAGTATCTTTGAAAAAGGAAAGAAATTGATTTTGAAAACATTTGATTGAAAAGATTTGATTTAAAAAAGATTTGATTTTGAAAAATTTTGAAAACTTGAAAAAAATTGATTCAAAAACAAAATCCTCCCTCTTGTGCCATCTTGGCGTTAAACGCCCAGAATGGTGCACATTCTGGCGTTTAACGCCCAATGCACTACCTTTTTGGGCGTTAAATGCCCAACCAAGCACCCTGGCTGGCGTTTAAATGCCAGTCTGTCCTTCTTCACTGGGCGTTTTGAACGCCCAGCTTTTTCTGTGTAATTCCTCTGCTGCATGTTCTGAATCTTCAGTTCCCTGTACTATTGACTTGAAAATAGAACCAAGATCAAATAAACAATGCATGCAAGACACCAAACTTAAAATTAGACACTAGACTCAAACAAGAAACATAAAATATTTTTGGTTTTTATGATTTTGAAATTTTTTTAGATTTTTCGAAAATTATATGGAAGTAGAAAATAAAGGTTTCAGAATTCTTAATTTGGATTCCAGGAATCATTGCAATGCTAGTCTAAGACTCCGGTCTAGGAATTAGACATGGCATCACAGCCAGCCAAGCTTTCAAAGAAAGCTTCGGTCCAAAACACTAGACATGGCCAATGGCCAGCCAAGCCTCAGCAGATCATTGCTCCAACAGCAAGATTGATAGAAATCAACAAGCTCTTGTGATGATCAGTTGAAACCTCGGTCCAATAAGATTAGACATGGCTTCACGGCCAGCCAGACTTCAACAGATCATCATGAAACACTAGAATTCATTCTTAAGAACTCTGAAGAAAAATACCTAATCTAAGCAACAAGATGAACCGTCAGTTGTCCATACTCGAAACAATCCCCGACAACGGCGCAAAAAACTTGGTGGACGAAATTGTGATCACTACAACTTCGCACAACTAACCAGCAAGTGCACTGGGTCGTCCAAGTAATAAACCTTACGCGAGTAAGGGTCGATCCCACGGAGATTGTTGGTATGAAGCAAGCTATGGTCACCTTGTAAATCTTAGTCAGGCAGACTCAAATGGGTATGGGTGATATAGGAATAAAACATAAAGATAAAGATAGAGATACTTATGTAATTCATTGGTAGGAATTTCAGATAAGCGAATGGAGATGCTTGGTCCCTTCCGTCTCTCTGCTTTCCTACTGTCTTCATCCAATCCTTCTTACTCCTTTCCATGGCAAGCTTATGCAAAGGTTTCACCGTTGTCAGTGGCTACCTCCCATCCTCTCAGTGGAAATGTTCAACGCACCCTGTCACGGCACGGCTATCCATCTGTCGGTTCTCGATCAGGCCGGAATAGAATCCAGTGATTCTTTTGCGTCTGTCACTAACGCCCCGCCCTCAGGAGTTTGAAGCACGTCACAGTCATTCAATCATTGAATCCTACTCAGAATACCACAGACAAGGTTAGACCTTCCGGATTCTCTTGAATGCCACCATCAGTTCTTGCCTATACCACGAAGACTCTGATCTCACGGAATGGCTGGCTCGTTTGTCAGGCGAGCGCTCGGTTGTCAGGCGATCAACCATGCATCGTGTATCAGGAATCCAAGAGATATTCACCCAGTCTAAGGTAGAACGGAGGTGGTTGTCAGTCACACGTTCATAGGTGAGAATGATGATGAGTGTCACGGATCATCACATTCATCAAGTTGAAGAACAAGTGATATCTTGGAACAAGAACAAGCGGAATTGAATAGAAGAACAATAGTAATTGCATTAATACTCGAGGTGCAGCAGAGCTCCACACCTTAATCTATGGTGTGTAGAAACTCCACCGTTGAAAATACATAAGAACAAAGGTGATCATTGGCTTCGGTCCCAGAGAAGGAACCAGAAAAACCAAGATCTAATCTAAGAACTAGATGTCCAAAGATGATCTAGAGATCTAAAGTGATCAAAAGATGAAAATACAATAGTAAAAGGTCCTATATAGAGAGAACTAGTAGCCTAGGGTGTACAGAGATGAGTAAATGACATAAAAATCCACTTCCGGGCCCACTTGGTGTGTGCTTGGGCTGAGCATTGAAGCATTTTCGTGTAGAGACTCTTCTTGGAGTTAAACGCCAGATTTTGTGCCAGTTTGGGCGTTTAACTCCCACTTTGGTGCCAGTTCCGGCGTTTAACGCTGGGAAATCTGAAGGTGACTTTGAACGCCGGTTTGGGCCATCAAATCTTGGGCAAAGTATGAACTATCATATATTGCTGGAAAGCCCAGGATGTCTACTTTCCAACGCCGTTGAGAGCGCGCCAATTGGGCTTCTGTAGCTCCAGAAAATCTACTTCGAGTGTAGGGAGGTCAGAATCCAACAGCATCTGCAGTCCTTTTCAGTCTCTGAATCAGATTTTTGCTCAGGTCCCTCAATTTCAGCCAGAAAATACCTAAAATCACAGAAAAACACACAAACTCATAGTAAAGTCCAGAAAAGTGAATTTTATCTAAAAACTAATAAAAATATACTAAGAACTAACTAAATCATACTAAAAACATACTAAAAACAATGCCAAAAAGCGTACAAATTATCCGCTCATCAGCAACCAACATCCACAGGGTGCTAAAGAGCACCAAAGATAGCACAAGACTTACCTTCCCAAGCATCATTCAGCGATTGTGTGATGAGGCTGGAGTGGGAAAGTGCATTGATGAAACATTGATTGAGCAAGACAAACCAATCACTGCCCAAAAAAATGGAGAAGGTGGTGGCCATCAACCTACTACAAAGAGCCAGGGAACACAGGGCTCATATGCAAGAACCAAGAGGGCCATCACAACAAGAGGAAGCATACATCCAAGCACCATATCCACAGCTGCCAGCACCAATTCCACAGTTCCAAGCACAATTTTAGGAAGGCTTTAATTGGGAAGAAATGCAAGGAAACATCCACCAAATGCAAGAGAACATCAACCATATGCAAGAAGACATCACTCAACTTAGGGAGTAGCAAAAACAATTGGAGCAAATGCAAGAGAGTATCCAGCAACTCCGGTAGAGTGTGAAGTACATGAAAGAGCAACAGGGACATTTCCATTGGGGAGAAATGTAAGGCAGCCTCAACAAGATCATGGAGCAAAATCAAGTGCAACAGAGGAACCTTACTGAATTTAGGTCCCTCTATGAGGCTAGGACCACATCTAGGAGGCAATATAATATAAATACACAAGCGAAGCTGAATCACTTGTGTAATGTGGTAGCCACCCTAAACCCAAACTATCCAACTTTTATGCAAGCACAAGGAGGATGAGAGATCCTTCATGAGGAGGCTGGGCTTTTGGAAGCCAAAGGACACCCCTGCACAAAAAGGATCCTCCAAGAAAAAGGATGGCGAAGGAGCCTCCAAGAAGGAGGATAAAGGGGAAGGACCTATGCATTGAAGCTGCTCAAGAGTACAAGGTTGTTGAGTCCCATGGTTAAAATTTATCTTCTGAATTTACTGCTTAATAGTTTATCTTGATATAGTAGCTATTGTTTGTTTATGAGTTTAGAAGTCTTTCTATGAATCCTTTGAATTTTTGTTTTTAAATTGAGAAAGAAAAGTCCTTTGTTAAGTCTTCATTGCATCAATAAAAGTAGTTTGTTTCCACAAAAAATCAATAATGGTGGTTAAAAAACAAGAGTAAGAGACCAAGACCCAAGTGAGATAATTCAAATTAAGAGATGAGTAACAAGTATGGAATCATGAGTAAAAATCTGGGAGTAAGTAACAAGTAGATGCCAAGGATGACCCTTGAATATCTATAGAACCAAGAAGTAGTAAGAAAAAGATCCAAGGCTCTGAGCATCAACTATTAAGATAAAAGAAAGAAACAAATAGCTCAAAGAGCCAAGATCCGAGTAGATGTTTGTGTGAAGATGTGTCAAGAAGAGAGACCTGAGCAAGTAAATTCTTAGGGGTGTTTCAAGACCTAGTACCCTAAAATCAACTGGTTTGGGAGTGCTGATTGAAAGCTTAACCTAAAAGGTTGTCTTGAGACAAAACACTTAGAGTCGTGGTCAATTAAAGAAACAAAAGAAGAGTGAAAGGAAAAGAACAATCAAAAGAAAAATAATAACAAATCTTACTACTTCAAGGTGACAATCAATAGAAAGGGCTCTATAAGCAAGCACTTAAAAGGGTCCTCAAAAGTCTAGGATTTCATTATGATATGGAAGCAATGACAAGGTTCATGCATGAGTTGATACTTAGCCTCTATCTTTAATGGTGAATATATTCTTTTAGGGGTCAAGTCTCAATCAATTAAGAATAATTCACATTGATTTGCTTGGGGACAAGCAAAACTTAAGTTTGGTGTTGTGATGATTTACATCATCTACCTCTTTCTCTTATCTAAAAGGACCATAGAAGTAGTAAAATCTCATTCAATTGATGCAATTACTAGAACTAAATGATGAATTTTATGTAACATTGCTTTGAAAGGGACCTTGTTTGAATTTCAGGTGAAAATAGCAACAAAAGAGAAAGAAAGCAAGAAAAAATAAGCTGGGTGTATGTAATGGGCGTGCCACTTGGTGCAAACGCCAACAATCTAAATAGGCGTGGCACGCCAGCTATTGGGCATGGCATGCTAGCTATCAAGTCCAGAGAGCAAAGTGAAAGTGATTCAATGGGTGTGGCACGCGAAGGCCAGGCGTGGCACGCCAGCTATCAATTCCAGAGGAGAGCCCATGATGAATTACTATGGGCGTGGCATGCCAAGTTCATGCATCGCACGACAGTTATCTTTTCCAGAGAAGGGACTCCAAGCTTTACTATGGGTGTGGAACGCCAAGGTTAGGCGTGGCACGCCAACTACAAATTCCAGAGAAGGATCCTTGAAGACTTATAAGGGGCGTGGCACGCCAACCCTATCATCCACAATGGGTGTGGCACGCCAGTACAACTGAGCAGAGGAGCATGGAGGAAGCACCATTATGGGCGTGCCACTTGAGACTTAAGACGTGGCACGCCAAGTTCATGAACCCTCAACACCACTATGGGCGTGCCACTTGAGACTGAGTATGGCACGCCAGTTCATTTGACCAGAGAGGGTAAGTGAAACTCCAATAAGGGCGTGGTACATCAGATCAAAGGCGTGGCACGCCAGTACAAGCCTCTAGAGAAAAAGAGACAAGGCTTCCTCGAACGCGTGCAACTTGGGACTTTAGGTGTGGCACGTCAAGGCAAAATGACAATGGGCGTGCCACTTGATGATTGGGGCGTAGCACGCCAACTTTGCTCACACCATGGGTGTGCCACTTGAATCCTGGGCGTGGCACGCCAACTTACTGGGCCAGAGAGAATGATCATGCACCATTGAGAGCATGGCACGCCAGACCTAAGCGTGGCATGCCAGTTGATTTGACCAGAGAAGAAAGATGGAGAGTTCAACAAGGGCATGGAACGCCACTGCCGGGGGTGGCACGCCAGTTATACTGGCCAGAAGAGAGGAAGGAGATTTTGCTGAAGGCATGGCACGCTAGTTCTGGGCCTGCCACACTAGTTCAAGTTTTCAGAGATGAAGAAGGGAGAACTCACAATGGGCGTGTGATGTGTAGGACCAAGAGCATAGGTTGGAATTTCATACTAAAAGTAGGATTGACGTTGCAAGTATAGTCTAAACCCAACAATTGGGCATCAATCAAATGTTAAATTCAATACCAAATAACTGAGATTAAGAGTAATTTCAACCTCAGGTCATTCTTCCCATGGAATGCAATTGAAGTGTCATATGCTTTCGGTTGTGGAGACAAAAGGGGTTTTAAAACCAAGAAATGAAAGATTAAAAGAACTTAACAACAAAGGAACTAAGGAATGATCAAAATTGTAATTAATGCAATCAAAAGGAAAATAAGGTCAAAACTAGTAAAAATGCAAAAAAAGAGCCTTGACTTGGGAATTGAGAATCCAAGGAATCCTATCATGGTCATAACCACAACTATGATAATTATGATGAGTCAATCTCGCTTAGTTAACCCCTAACATCGAGGAGTAAGTCAAGCAACTATAATTGACCTTAATCCATGAGTCCTAATCAACTTACCAAACTAGTTGATAAAAGGCTAGCTTTAATGGAAACAAGAGTCAACTAACTCCACAAGAATTATCACTAAATGTTGGATATTATGACTCTAGTATCCAAGGAACTTAAACCCCAAGCCAAGGTGGGAAAATCTACTAAAAAAATGGAGTTGGCATTTTTACAAACACCTTGTGTGCATAAAACCAAAACATGAGAAATTGCAAGGGAAAATGGAAAACTATAACCATCTATCAACAATATCAACAAGAGACAAGCAATCAAACATAAAGGAAGCATAAAACATAAAATTCATTAATCAAAACTTCAAGAAACTCAAAATTGGAAATATGAACAAAGTAACTTGAACCAAAAGAAATGAAAGCAAAAGCGCTATAATTAAAGATGAAATTGAGAGTACTTACAAATAAGATGAGCAAAATCAAAGATCAAGGCTTCTATAAAATACTACAATTAACCCTAGTTAAAAACCCTAAGAGAGCTCTCCCTAATCTACACTACTCCTACTCCTACTATGTAAAACTATGGAAAATTATGTCTAAGTCATCATACCTTCATATGTGTTGATACACCCTTTATATAGCACTTCAATTCAGCCTTCAAGCCTTCCAAAATGGGCCAAAAGCCCTCAGAAATCGCACAGCACGTATTTCATTAATGAAATCACGTGCAGGGTCCTCTGCATACACACAGATGTGTGCATACGCACACTTGGCTGAATGTTCTTCCGTGCGTACGCACAGGTAGTTGTGCGTACGCACACATGCTAATTCCTTCTTATGCGCACGCACGCTTGCTTGTGCACACGCACACATGAATGTGTGTGCTTTTTCTTGTTTTCTTCATGTTTTCTCTCCCTTGTACATGCTTTCTTCCACTTTTGCCTGGCCAATCTTGCCTCAATGAACTGAAATCACTCAATAAATAAGTAATGGCATCAAATGGCATGAAAGTGGAATTAAATTGCTCAATTTAAGCACAAAATTACATGTTTTCACATTTATGATCAAATTAGGGGCAAAACACAAAAGTATGCTATTTTGGTGAATAAGTGTGAGTTTATATGATAAAATCCATCCAAATCAAGCCAAAATACCTAATCAAATATGCACTCATCAGTGTGCCACTTGAGTTCGAAGGCGTGGCACGCCAGGCTAGCTGCACAAAGGGAGCATGCCACTTGGAAGCCAGGCGTGGCACGCCAAGCCAAGCTGAGTAGCTGTGCATGACACGCCGCTCACACGCCAGGCACATGTCTCAATTTAATTTGTTTTTTTTTCTTTAGTTTTCAATTGTAACTTTCTTTTCCTTAATGTAATTTTTATTTCTAGTAATAGGAGTAGTATAAATATCCCTTGAGAGTACTGAAAAGGGGATTGGCTAGTTAGAGGAATTAGTTTAGCTTTTACTTTTACACTTCACTTTATCTTCTTCCATCTCATGTACTTTTCTCTAAGCTATGAGTACCTAAACTCCCTCTCATTGGGAGAGGGAGCTCTGTTGTACTTAATGGATTAATAATCGCAAATTTTTTCTTCTCTTTATCTCTCTTTGATTTGCTAGAAGGAATTTCGTTTCTCAAGTCTACCATTCAATCATCTTGGAAAAGAGGTTGAATGCAAATTGGGTTTCATGGGTGATGATCAGAATTTCTATCAGTAAAGAAATTCACAAATATAATCGCGTTATAAGTATAGTTTCTAAACCAACAGAAAATTCTTTCGTACAAACGTTTGGTTGTCACAAGTAACAAAACCCAATAAATTAATAAACCGAAGTATTCAAACCTCGGGTCATCTTCTCAAGGAATTGTAGGGAAGTATGATTTATTATTGGTTATGGAAAACAATATTTTTGGGTTTTTGAAATAAGGAGCAAGTAGTTTGAATGACAAGAAAAATAAAATAATAATAATAAAATCTCTTGGCAAGGTATGAGAACTGGAAATCCTATCCTAGTTATCCTTTATCAGGTGTGATGAAAATTGTTTATTGCTCCCACTTAGTCAACCTCTAACTATGAAGGTAAGTTAAGTGGATAAATAAATATGAATCTCAAGTCCTAGTCAACTCCTATGGAAAGACTAGCTTTAGAGGTATCCAAATTAATTAGCAACTCCCAATTTCAATCACTGCTTTATTTCAACAACTCAAGCGTTACCAATTACTCAACCAAAGCCAAGAATATAGAAAGCTAAATAAAAATCATATAACTGAAATACCTCAATTTGTATTAAAGAGAAAATCAATCTAAACATAAAGAGTTCATAAACCAAGTTGAGAAAAGGAACATTGAACCTGTGATTGAAGAAGATGAAATCCTAATCCTAAGAGAGATGAGAGAGCCTCTCTCTCTAAAAACTACATCTAAACCTAAAATTGTGTGTATGATCTAATCTGTTGAGTCTCTGCATGTTCCCTGACTTTAATCTATGTTTCTGGGCCAAAAACTGGGTCAAAACGCGGCCCAAAATCGTCTTCAGCGTATTATGTAATTTCTGCAGATCATGCATGTCACGCATAAACGTCGGTCACGCGCACGCGTCATTCAGAGTTTTTCCTTGCCACGCGTGCGCGTCATCCACGCGTTCGCGTCACTCGTGCAGCTTCCAATCCACGCGTTCGCATCAGGCACGTGAGCGCGTCACTGCGATTTCCTCCATTTCGCGCGGTAGCGTGAACCATGCGTCCGCGTCGCTTCACGCTGGTCATCTCCTTAATTTCTTGTGTTTCTTCCATTTTTGCAAGCTTCTTCTCCATTCTCTAAGCTATTTCTACCCTATGAAGCCTGAAACACTTAACGCACAGATCACGGCATTGAATGGTATAAAAGAGAAATTAAAATACACAATTTAAAGCTTTAGGAAGCAAGTTTTCAATCATAGAATAATTTTGGGAAGGAATTGTAATATCATGCAATTCATATGAATAAGTGGGTAAAAAACTGATAAAAACTACTCAATTTAGCACAAGATAAATCATAAAATAGTGGTTTATCAATAGGAACCTTGGAAAAGGAAATATGAAACCATGCTTGAAATTCCTTCTCACACTTGAGTAGATCTGGGTTCCGGGATTGGATATGGTGACATGAAATCCACCCACTATTTGGATCTTTGAGGATGTGTGGTATAATCAGGGACCAAGCTTATCTCTCTTCATGAGCAATTAGACCAAGGAATTGACTAATTATCAAGATTTGAGAGATTGAATCACTAAGGAATTGGGGTTCAATCAATCATTATTGCCAAGAGGTCAATGAGTTGCATGATTGAAGATGAGATGATCTAGATTTGATCCAAAGAGAGCAACATCTCCTGATCCCAATGAATTTTCCCTATTCTTATCTTCCCTATTCTTTATAGATTTCTTTAATTTTTTCTATTACCCATTCTCCATTTACAATTCAATCATTTATGTTTCAGCACTTTACATTCTTGCCATTTACATTTCTGTAATTTATTATTTCCCTTTATCTTGAAGTCATTTATAATTCTGCCATTTAGAACTCTGCATTCAACAATTCCTATTGATTAGCTTGACTAATTCACCGATTAACTAAAGTTGCTCAATCAATCAATCTTTGTGGGATTTGACCTCACACTATTGTGAGTTATTACTTGACGACAATTTGGTATACTTGCCAAGGACGGATTCATTATAATCATTATAGTGAAATTCTTGTCATCCCAAACCATGGAGGAACAAGATACGTAATCAAGCAACCCCGAGACGTAACTTCTAACGTTCCCAAACCCTGTGATTCGCATTACCTATGAACTCTATTTGTCTATGACAATCCGTTAGTGTGTTCGTATACACCAATCATCAGTATTAAGTTAGCCAGACCTAATATCATGAGAAATGCAACAATCGACTAACAGCATTACTCAATAGACAGTCATGCATCTAAAACTCAAACTCTTGTCATTAGGAAAAGTCTTATTACATGATAGACACTCAGAGTATGCAGTGAAGCACAGTCAGTCCATTCCCAAGGCTCTAATAGGAATGAACTACTTTAATACCATAATGTAACGACCTAAATTCCAGTATGTCATGATCGTACCAAAAGTAAGGCATTACTAACCAAATTTCCTTTATTAACTATTTAATATTGAGCCTTTAATTTGATATCCCATTTCAGTTTTAAAAAAATACTAGAAAATTTTATTTTTATTAATTAAAATCATATATCAAAGATCTTCGAATAATAATAATCACATAATTATTAATCATAATAAGTTCTATACAAATAAATTAAATATAAAACTCGAATACAATACCTATCCCTATGGATAAAAAAGAAACTAAAGCAACAAGAGCGAGGGAACTCTATAAAAGCGACAAGAATCATGAGTAAATCTACTAATCATCCGCAGCTTCATACCGAATTTTCGAACCTATGTCACTGAAAGGGTGGAAGATTTTGGGGTGAGAACAAACCATACGTTCTTAGTAGGGAATGGGAGTGCCGTAAAAGTAATGAATATAATGCAAATCATTAACTTACTTAATAAAACTATTTTGTTAAACCTCTGGAAATACTTTTTAATTTTACTTTATATAATTAATTACCTTCTTCAAATTTCTGAACTTAAAACAAATTTCAATCACAAACCCAGTTCTTAGTCACCTCAATACAAAAACTAATAGTACAAGAAACAGATCAACACACAAACAAATATCAATAAGACAAATAGCACAATCACAGAGAAACAAGATAAGCAAACATAATCAAATGCAAATGCGCAAACAAGGATGATGCATGTCTAGTCCTATCGCAGGTAATGAGCTCATTTGTCGGTTTCGACCTGCACCCGACGCAATCCTACTCACAAGTCAGAAAAGGCATTCCAGTGGCATAATCTCTACAAGTTTCTGCTTCTTGTGCTGATTCTCCAGGTAAAGTATGCCGAACATGACCTCTGCAAGTACTTGCAGGCATTGATTTTCCAGCTAAAGCATGTGCAGCTTTCTCCTAGAAGCCATTCCACACACACGGGTATCCCCGCACAATCATTCACACATAAAGCTCACGGCTTAACAGCACCTTAACTATTTACTTTTCGTCACCCTCTCGTGACCCTTTAATCATGTCATAATCACATGTGCCTGTTCTCTTTTCTATTTCTTTCTTTTTCTCAACAAACCGAACTCATATCGTAACTTAAAACAAAATCTCTCCTTAAAAGATCAGATTTAAATCATTATACTTAACTTAATAAATCGAATTGAAAATAGAATAAATCTTCTCTTAACTAAATAAATCTCAAATAGTTTAACTTTTCAAAACTAAATCTTTTAAAATAGCATTTCAAATAAAGTCCCAAATTTTATAAAAATTTCAGCACTTTACCTAAAACTCGAGCTTAGCCACCCTTACAGGTTCTGAGAAGAAAATAAAAGGATAAACAAGACAAGAATTGAAATTGAATAAAAAAGATACATTAAAATTGAAATAAAAATAAAAAAGATAGATTGAAATTGAGTACAAAGAGAATCACTCTACCTTCTACTCAATTTCTTGACGCAACAAGAAAGGGACTCCTCAACTTAACTTGTCAACGCCATAGTTTGGGAATTGAATTGAAGGGACTCCTCAACCTTCTACCCAATTTCCCGATGCAACAAGAGAGGGACTCCTCAACCTCAATTGTCCACACTATGGTTTCATTATGAAACCAAAAAAAGGGGTTTTGAAACCTCTAAAAATTCTATTCTACTACTACAATAGCTAAGGAGGTATTTATAACCTCTTATTAGGTTAAAACAAAGAAAAACCCTAAAACCCATAAACATAAGACCCAATCTAGTAATTAAATAAACAAAATCAAAATACATTAAATTAAAATATTCTAAAAATATAAACTAATATCTTCTAAATAACACTTGAACTCTTCATATCACGAACATTTGAAGCACGTATCATTTCAAATGATACAGAAATAAAAGGATAATGATGACAAGTCATCTTAGCCTAGTTTCACTAGTCTTTTTCCTTTGTTTTCAATAGGTTTTATGCACTATCTTAAGCCATAAGTAAGCCAATTGGGTTGAATTTCATGTTTCCTTTGATTCAATCAACCATGGATAAATTGATGCATTTTCATGAGTTTTTGTGCCATAATTGCTCATATGACAAGAAGAAGAATAACTCTCATGATTATGGCATAGCTTTGATACAATTGTTGATTGATGATAGGAGGAATAAAGCTTGGAAGAAGGTTGTAAGAATGGGCTTGAAAAGAGGGATCAACGTTTGAGCTAACGTTTGCCTCAAACGTTAACTCAAACATGAAAAGAAGATGAAGAATACCCTGGAAAGAGCCAACGTTTGCGCCAATGTTTGCCTCAAACATTAAGACAAACGTTGGCTGAAGAAGAAGCAGGGGAAGGAGCCAACGTTTGCGCCAGGGTTTGCCTCAAATGTGAGGTCAAATGTTGGCGCCAAAAAGATGAGAAAGAGCACCCCTGGTTGATGGTTTAGATGAGCCACGTTTGCGCCAACGTTTGCCTCAAACGT